>NC_057864.1:367372466-367674609 GCF_019393635.1 Dromiciops gliroides | reverse complement strand
ACAGTATTTTTTGCTTCCTTGTGTAATTCTGGGCCTCCCGTAGGGAAGATTTTCGTTGTATGTCTGTATTTCTAAAGCATGAAAACAATTCCTGGTTTTATATGTGTCCAAGCATCATTGTTAGAAGAAAAGTACATTCAAGAAGAGAAAACTCCCAGACTGGAAAATGCCCCCTGGCGTGCATGTTTGTTTGTTTGTTTTTTAACCAAATGTTGTCAAAAGAGACTATCTAATCATTCAAATGGGTCCCAAAGATAATAGTCAACAACTTTATGATACAGAAAAGTGTACTTGGTTCTGTGTGTGATATCACATCTAAAGCTCTCTGTAGGATTGAGGAATTAGAGATGTTTCTCTCAGCTTTTGTTAGATTAACTTCCTCAACTCATTCTAACCTGCCAGGCAATCAACAGGTTAGCTCAGTGCTGACCATGTCTACTGCAATTGTCTTTCTTCTTGTGCATTCTTATTGATGCTGCAAATAACAGTGTTCAAAATGAGAACTTAATTAAATTCATAAAATCACATTAAGGCAGAGCTGGAATGCACCTTAAAGATCCTCTTTTACAGAGGAGGAAACTAAGGCACAGGGAAATTAGGTGACTTACACAAGGCTAATTCATATTAAAATATAAAAGAAATTCATAGAATTCATAAGTATTAAGATTTGCAGGGTAGTGCAGTGGATAGAGCACTGGACCTGAAGTCAGAAGGAATCAGAAGCCCCTGGAGCCAGAACCTGAGTTCAAATCCAGAATCAGACACTTACCAGCAGTGTGACCCTGGGCGAGTCACTTAACCCCAATTGCCTCAAAAAAATTTTAATATTTGCAATGAAACCCCAATGTCATGAACCAATTTACTGTATTTGTAGAATAGGACACTGGATTAGGGAGCTAGAGGAACTGTGTTCTAGCCCCAAATCTTGCATTAACTAGTCATATAATCTTTTTTTGTTTGTTTTTTGCAGGGCAATGAGGGTTAAGTGACTTGCCCAGGGTCACACAGCTAGTAAGTGTCAAGTGTCTGAGGCTGGGTTTGAACTCAGGTCCTCCTGAATCCAGGGCCGGTGCTTTACCACTGCGCTATCTAGCTGCCCTAGTCATATAATCTTGAAGAGACTCCTTATCTTTTCTGAGCCTTAGTTTCTTCATCCATACTGGTTCTCAATCCTGATGCATTTGAGATATTGCATTTGGTGTTTCAGGCTTTAAGGTATTTGGATGGCTTGTAGATAGAGGATGGTTGAGGACAGTGAGATAGAGTATGATACAATGTGTTTATATTGAAGTAGAAGAGATTGATGTTTTAAAGTAATGTTAGCCAATTGTTTGGTCTATTGCCATGGGAGACAGTAAGAGTATTGGCCTAGATGAACTCAGAACCCTTTCAGGCCTAAAGTCTTATGATTTGATATTATTTTCTAGTATATACAAATGACATAAAGAAAACGTGGCTACTCTGAAGGGATTCTAAACAGTTTAGAATGAGCTTCCATCAGATTAGACTGCAAGAGGCTCATGTCATTAAGGAGATGACAGAATAAGGTAGAATAGGGACTGAGATTTCTGAGAGATATGGAAGTTCAGACAGGACCTAAGAGAACTATTCAGGTACTAAAATGAGGCAATAGAATGAAAACCTGAAAGCACAGAAATATGATGGAAAGGCTCTGAAGCCAGAGGCCCTGGGTTAAAATCCTACCTCTAATGTTTCCTACCTGTGTGACCTTGGGCAAACCACTTAATCTGAGTCTCAGTTTCTTCATCTGTAAAGTAAGGCGGTTTGACCTAATGATCTCTCAAGTCCCATCTATGATTCTGTGGTCTCTAAGGTCCCTTCCAGCTCTGAACTCTATAATCCTATAGATATTTAGTATAGTTTCATATAATAGAGGTCTAGTATAATTTGTGAGGGGGCATAATTGGCATCTAAGTAAGCACCATGTGGTTATTTCCTAGGGAATATATTAACAAGCAGAGGGCAGTACTCAAAATTGGAAGTGATTAGAGGAGGAATTAACAAAACCCCAAAGAATGTAGAAAAAATGGATGTAGTCAGTGTAATGGGAAAGGGTAAGAAATGAGGGTTATGTAGTAATCAGCTTCACAGAAGGAAAGAGGGAGAAGTCAAAGGGATTTCAGTGATCACTGGCCATTAACAAAATAAATAGTATCATAGAATTGTATTTTAAATAGGGAGACCCCAGTACTTTGCCATCATCATACTTTATCTGGAATATTGTGTTTAGTTCAGGACCCACAATTTAAGAGGGATAGTGATCATTTGAAGAATGTCCAGGGCATTTCATATGGATACTAGTTAAAGGAACTGACATATTTAGTCCAGAGAAGAGAAGACTCTGAAAACATATAAGAGCTGCCTTCAAATATCCGAAGGACTATCAGGTGGAGGAAAGATTAGATTTGTTCTTTTTGGTCTCTGAGGTTAGAACCAGGAGCTAATTGAGCAAAAGCTATAAAGAGGCAATGTGGGCTTTATGTCATAAAATTAATATCCAGTAACTTATACCAAAAGAGCTCTGATTTCCCTGATGTGGGTACTCCATCCGCTAAAACAGATCACAATCTCTCCATACCTTACTAGATAGCTTCCTGAGTAGCTTTGGCCAAAAATGTATCACCTGATGGCTAAGCTTCTGGAAATGAGCCTGGTCCTAAAACAGCAGTATATATCTGGGCTCATGCTGAATGCTGTTTCACCTTGGAAGGAGCTGCCTAAGCTTACATTTCAGTAGCACAGTCTCTGAGAACCCATCATAGGGTCCAATAACTATCCAAATTAAAATTTTTTAAAAAATTAAAAGAAGATAGTACCAGAATTTTCTAGTCCACTTACTTGAAATGGGACCTCAAACTTAGTCAGAGACTTTCTTCACTCTTCCTCTGCAAACTTTTCACCTTAGAAGTTTACTCTATTTCCAGAGGCCTCTTCCTGTGATTGATCAATCCCTCCCTTTTAAGGAAAGTGCCTGGGCTAGCCAAGTTTACTTTTATTCCCCTGTGGAATTTCTCCATCATAGCCCCTCACAGATATCTTCTCCATCCCCTATTTTTTAGCTTCCTTGTATGTATTATCTTCTTCCTTTAGAATTGTAAGTTCTACATTCTAAAGGGTAGGTATTTTCTCCTTTTTTGCTTCTATTTTTATTCCCAGCACTTAGCCCAGTGCCTGGCACACAGTAAGCACTTAATAAATGCTTATTGAGTTGATTAGATTTTTCTTCTGCAAGGGTATAGAAAGTACAGTTCACTGGGTAATATAAATCCAATTATAGGTATGCTTCCCATAATTGGGTTCCACAGCATAATGGACTCACAGAGTAAAATAGCTTTTTCATCTGAGATTGCTTTTATGCTTCATAACCTATATCCATATATAGATATAGATATGTGTATGTTTTCATTTTTGTCCAGAAGTGCAGGTAAGAAAATTTCCTCCACCTCTCTCACCTTTACAAGTGTTCTAGAATTTATAGTCTTAAGACAGATACCTGGAACAACGAAAAGTTAAGTAACTTGGCCACAGTCACACTACAAAGATGTGTCAGAGCTGCCTAGAGAGAAAGAGAGAGAGAGAGAGAGAGAAAGTATTAATGGGGGGCAGCTAGGTGGTGCCGTGGATGGAGTGCCAGGAAGATTCATCTTCCTAAGTTCAAATCTGGCCTCAAACACTTCCCAGATATGTGACCCTGGGAAAGTCAATTAACTGTGCCTCAGTTTCCTCAACTATAAAATGAGCTGGAGAAGGAAATGGCAAACTGCCCAAGAATCTTTGCCAAGAAAATCCTAAATGGAGTCACAAAGAGTCAGACATGACTGAAACAAATCAACAACAACATAGACATAAATGATATAGATATAGAGATTAGTAATAATGGAGTTTTCAATAAAAGCATGGGACAAAGAAATTCACTGAGCCTAAATAGGAAATACAATAGGCCTCCATAGCACCTTCAAGCCGCCTCCAAACAATGCTACCTGAACTCTGGCCATCTTTCCCCTCTAGAGCCTTGGACATTGTCCCTGAATGTCAGGATTGGATAAATGAGCCTTTTGTGATCTAGCCTTTGCCTAGAACCGAGTTTCCCTAATATGTCCTGGCTATCTCCATATTATGCTGCCTACCAGTGTGCCGCCTAATCCCCTCTTTCAGTTCTCCTTTATGTACTCTCTCCCCCATTAGAATTCATGTTCCTTGAGGGCAAGCACTGTCTTGCTTGAATTTAGATCCTCAGGGCTACTTTGGCACATTGTAAGTGCTTACTAAATGCTTTGATTATCTATCTACCCATCTTATGCTCAAATTGTTATAGTTTGTCATGTCAGTTTTAAACTTTAGAAATCAGACTTTTGTAGAAACAAAGTAACCAAACACAGTAATTGGCCTAGACAAAAATCTCAGTAGAAGCCTCCAATTCCTAGTAATGAGGAACCTAGAGTGCCCAAGGGAGAGATGGTAAAAGAGACAGAAACGTATGTGTTTGTCCATTGTGTGTATACATGCATCTCTGCACATATACATATATATGTGAGTATGGTGTGCCTGTGCATAAACATGTATAACATATAACATGCATGCACATACACATTGTATACATGTATGTGTACTTTTACACACATACACTTATATAATTACAAGTGTATGCATATCAAGGAGTAACCCATGTGAAAGACACCAGGGGCCTGCTTCTAGGTAAAGACCCCGCATTCCCTTACCACAAGGGAGTAGCCTTTTTCTCTTATCTTCCTGACTCTAACCTTGGACAGCACACTGACTCTTGACCATTATGTACAATGGATAATTCCATCAGAGCAAATTACAAAAGTGCCTCCTACAATAATGAAAGGATTGATAAGCACAGGGTTAAAAAATGAGATTGGGAAATGAGCCAGAAGATGACAGATTTTGACCACACAGGTTGTTGACTGATTCTAATAAATTGCAAGACAGTAATAACCAAGCAACTGTTGATTATGGGTGCTTATTACTGCTCAAATAAAATCCAACCAATATAAACATGAAGGCTGTGGCTATTAAATGATCCTTTTTAATTTTCAATCGTCCTACCTTCTTTGGAGGTGAGATTTAGATTTTGATTCACCTCTATCTCAGCATTCTGTAAAATAATGAAATAAATGACAATGAAATAAGAGATTTTTCTTGTGTTAGAAGTAAAATGAGCCTATTTCTAGTCACCCTATAAATTAGCCTATTTAGAAACAAAGCACACTGACTGCCTTTGCCCATCACAGGGCAATCATCCTTTTTAATACCTGACAATTTTGCCACAACTACCACTGAAAAGTTTGGCTGCTCCAATTCACAGTCAGAATGTTGTGTTCTGAAAAACAGTGCCCTACAGAAGACACCAGTGGAAAGAAAAATGTGTTACAAAATGTTCGTGGTTTATTCCTTGGTCCTAACAAGAACAAAGAAAAATTTAGATAATCAGTTAAATAAAATAAAATTTCTTTGGATAATCCTTGAAGATTTAAATCCAAGATAATTCATGATTAAAATGTTTACCTCTTCTGATAGGACAAAACATAGAATTTACTTAAACTTTGTCAAATCAAATCTATAGTTATGAGGTTTTTTATTTTTATTTTTAAGGAACCTATTATATCATCAGTGTAGGGACTTCTACCAAGGCAAATCAGCACTTTCTCCACAACTTATGGTCTTAGGAACTTGTCTATAGCACCCACAGACCTAAATGACTTGCCTTAGGTAACACAGCCAATAGCTGTCAGAGGCTGGATTTGAACTCAAGTCTTCTTAACTCCAAGTCCAGCCCTATAACCATAACACCAAGCATCCTGCCCTGTCACATAATTCATATGATACCTAGGAAAACTTGCAAAAACCAAAACTATAAAAACAAGAAAGAATAGCATTTTAGTTTAAGATGAGGGGTATTGTGTTCTGGGCCAGTTTACTAAATGAGAGTAGGTCTCCAGATCTATAAAATCCATCCTTGGACCATAATGTGCAAGATAGGGTTATGGGTCAGATGACCTTCATTAAAGACCTCTGGCCATATTGAGTCTATGCAGTAAGATGAAAAGAATACTGCACTTGATATCAAAAAAAAATGAACTTGAGTTCTGGTTCAGGAACTTACTTGCTATATAATCCTAAGAAAATTACTCAAACTTTCTGAACCTTGATTTCCTCATCTCTAAATTGGGTATATACCATTTGCACCACCTGCCTCATAGGCTCATTGCAAGGAAAATGTTTTGAAAACCTTAAAGTGCTATATAAATGTGAGTATCTGTGGTTATTATTGGTATTACTTACCTGATCTAGTGTAGCACATGAACAACTTAAATCATCTGTGGGCTTTGGGTTAGCAAAGGGGCAAGAAGAAAGGTTCAACACTTCTTTGGGGTGTGATGGAACATAGAAAGGCAGCTTCAAAAGATGGTTTAGACTTCCATGAGTTCCATTGTTTGGTGCTGGTTTAATGTGCAAGAGGTCTGTTTTTAGAAATATATATGATTATTATATTAAGAGCTTTATATAAAAAATACATGTGACTAAAAGACTTTTTTAAATTGATGTCAACAATTCCTAAATTTAGAAAAACAAATCACGGATGTGCTGTACTATTTCCTTTCACAAATAGTGTTCTACTACAAATATTCATTGTATGGGTACCACCGCCACCAGCTGCCCCCAACCTGTCCTGGTGTCCCCATCACCCTCTGCTATCAAAAAAATCTGTTGTGGCAGACTTTTACATTTCTCAGCTAATGTATATATGTGCACCAGAGATAGTTTTTACGTATCTGAGAGCTAAAATTTGTTTGTTCTAATAGTTGCAGTCATTGAAATTGTACAACTGGGGAAACCTGAGATAATTTACTATACATTGTTCTGAAAATAACCAGGGTTTCCTTGAGATAACTTACTATCTTCTGTTTTGTAACATTACCTTCACATAACTATTTCATCCAAAGTAATCCTTGAGAATATTTTTATAGTGCATGTTACTTTATCTCATCTGTCTTGTCCAGCTTGAGAATCTTTCTTCAAACTGCTTGTGAATACACACATATAAACATAAGGAAATGTGAATTTGGTGAAGTTTTTTTCTTGAATAAACTGAACCATAAACAAGACAATTTTTAGGGCCTGAATTTGGACCATGGCAGTAATGATTAATAAGACTTTTTATAGCACTCACATGAGAAAACATTGAAATGAGTATAATTTCTATTGCCCTTAATGAGAGAAATTAATACTATACTATTATATTGATAACTAATTATTAATTTGTGACTCATCTTTTCCTTCCTTTTTTGGGTAAGATCCTACTCCTGAAAAGTTCAGTCAGTTTTCGAAGGACAAACTGAGTGATAAGATTGTTCCTAGCCTCCAAAGAACATGCTTGTTAACTAGGGACCCCAACCAACTGGAAAATCATGTTTCTGT
Organism: Dromiciops gliroides; assembly: GCF_019393635.1. NCBI lineage: Eukaryota > Metazoa > Chordata > Mammalia > Microbiotheria > Microbiotheriidae > Dromiciops > Dromiciops gliroides. Next base: position 367,667,145 of record NC_057864.1, on the reverse strand, counting down.
CTAGAGTACAAACAGAATCCAGTCTGGGACAATCCTTTGCCTGCAGAAGGAATGCCTGTCCTTGATCCCCTCCATTAAAGTTTAGGGCAACCCCAGCTCATAAAGGAGAAAACCAGCCAGAGAGGTACAGAGGGAAACAGCTTCCCCTTAAGCAGATGTCATAAGGTTGGGGAGTATCATGGTCAAGCCTTCTTCGCAGCAGGAAGAGCTAAAGACTTTTCGTCTGTTTCTTCATTAAATGTCCACTAATCAGGGTTGATTATTTCAGAAAATGCTGATTTGCATTGGTAAAGGGAGTTTCCTCACCCTCAGTTGCTTACACCAAGGAAATCACAAGTGGGGGGGGGGGGGCGGGAGACAGTCAGTGTGAAAGGATACACCTTGTATGATGGTATAGAGTAGTGGCACCCATCTCCCTTCTCTCACAGGCCCACCAAGTGATGAAACCTGACACTCTAAACCTAGAAAGGACATTGTTGGGGACAGAGTAATATTATCTTTTTTTCGGGGCATTGAGGGTTAAGTGACTTGCCCAGGGTCACACAGCTAGTAAGTGTCAAGTGTCTGAGGCCGGATTTGAACTCAGGTCCTCCTGAATCCAGGGCTGGTGCTTTATCCACTGCTCCTAGCTTTCCTAGCTTTCCCCTGTTGTTATTTTTTAAAGAAGTAATGGGGGGGGGCAGCTAGGTGGCACAGTGGATAAAGCACGGGCCCTTGATTCAGGAATATCTGAGTTCAAATCCGGCCTCAGACACTTGACACTTACTAGCTGTGTGACCCTGGGCAAGTCACTTAACCCCCATTGTCCTGCAAAAAAAAAAAAGAAGAAGTAATCAGGGGGGCAGCTAGGTGGCACAGTGGATAGAGCACTGGCCCTGCAGTCAGGAGGACCTAGGTTCAAATCCAGCCTCAGACACTTAACATTTACTAGCTGTGTGACCCTGGGCAAGTCACTTGACCCCAATTGCCTCAAAAAAAAAAAAAAAAAGAAAGAATCAGGGCTGGGGCAGCTAGGTGGCACAGTGGATAAAGCACCGGCCCTGGATTCAGGAGTACCTGAGTTCAAATCCAGCCTCAGACACTTGACACTTACTAGCTGTGTGACCCTGGGCAAGTTACTTAACCCTCATCACCCCACCAAAAGAAGAAGAAGAAGTAACCAGGGCTAAGTAACTTGCCTGGAGTCACACAGCTAGTGTCTGAGGCTGGATTTGAAATCAGATCCTCCTGACTCCAGAGCCAATGCCCCTAATATTGCCATTATAAGGAGTATTGTTTCAGGGTTGTTTTTTCTTTTAAACCTAATTTAAACTTTTGAAGTCTTTATTTTGAACAAAAAAGGACATAGTTAATATTAATAATTCTCGCTGAGCTAAATATTCTTTGTAATGTTGTTATACCTAACCTTATGGTATGGCAAAATCAATTACTTATATTAGGTGGACTATTCTATATTCTACTGGATCAGAAGGATAATTAAGGAAAATACCTAAACATGCATATGACTCAATCAATTTCATTTAATATGAGAGGGTAAATAATTCTTTTTTTTTTTCAGGGCAATGGGGGTTAAGTGACTTGCCCAGGGTCACACAGCTAGTAAGTGTCAAGTGTCTGAGGCCAGATTTGAACTCAGGTACTCCTGAATCCAGGGCCGGTGCTTTATCCACTGTACCACCTAGCTGCCCCCTAGAGGGTAAATAATTCTAAACTTATTAACTAACTTTTTTATTTTAATTTTTCATTTTTTTTAATTCCAATATGTAATAACATGGGCATACAGACTCTCCTGGTATGGCAATTCCTTCTTCTCATGCAAATTGCAACTCCTCTGTGACTTAAATTCTTAAAAGTTCCCTGGATCACCCAAAGGTTCAATTACTTGCCCTTGGTCATACAACCAAGTATGTGTCAGTGGAAGGACCTAAGCCCAGACATTTTTGATTCTAGGGTAAGCCATCCCTTTCCTAAGTCATGTTTTGCTTCTCACCCTCACTAGATATGTGATTTAGAATGGATTCTGAGCAAGGAACTGGTCAATGAAACCCTATTCTTTTAAGGCCTCTTTATTTTGATTTTGATAACTGGAAATATCTGTCCCAAATATCATTTTTGTCACTACTTTAGAAGCTTTGGATCTGCTTATCTTATGAATTTTAATGAATGCTATGGATAGTCCCTAAGACTCTGCCTGGCCCCTTTTTTCTCCCTAATATTTCTCTCTTGGTAATTTCATCATCTTATATGAGTTCAATGGAGATGACTCCTGGCTCTAGTCTCTCTCCTGAGCCACAACTTTATATTACCAATTGCCTCTTGGACATCTCCAATTAGATGTCCAAAATATAACTCCTTACCTATCTCCCTAAATGTAATCTTTCAATTTTCCCTATTTATGTTGAGGGTATCATCACCCTACCAATCACCCATATTTACCATCTCAGAAACATCTCCCTTTTCCCTTATCCCATATATCCAATCAGTTGTAAAATCTTGTTGGTTTTAACTTCATAAAGTCGGCCACATATAACCCCTACTTTCTATTCATAGTATCACTATACCAGCTTAGACTCACATCAACTCTAGCCTAGACAATTGAAAAAGCTTCATAATTGAACTCTATGTTGATTCTTTTGTCTCCAATCCATCCTTCACATATCTGCCAACAGGGATCTTCCCAAAGCACAAATGGTCCAGTCATTTAACTCTAAAGCTCAGGAACACTCAATTGTTCCCTGTTGTCTCTAGGATAAAATTATGGAGGGAAATAAGTGGAAGAGGGAAGGAATTGGCCTTTTACAACCTTGCTCCTGCCTAATTTTCCAGGCTTATTGCACAATCCTCCCCTTCATGCAATATATTCCAGCCAAGCTGTCTTACTTGCTGTTTTCTGAATATAGTACTCCATCTCTCAATCTCCTGCCTTTGAGAACATGCTCTCATGCACCATTCCCAGAACACATTTTCTCTTCACCTCTAAGAATCCCTATCTTCCTTCACAGCCCAGGTCATTCCTACAGAAAACTCACTGACATTTGAGCTTCAGGCCAGTGATACTGGCCTCCTGACTGTTCAACAAATAAGCCATTTCATTGCTCAGCTCAGAGCATTTTCTCTGGCTGTCCTCCATGCCTAGAAGACTCTCCTTCCTCAACTTTGACTGTTGACCTCCTTGGCTTATTTACAGTCCCAAATAAAATCCCACATCCTACAGGAAACCTTCCCCAATTCCTCTTCATTTCAGTGCTTTCCCGGTTATTGTTTCCTATTTATCTTTATATGGCCTCCTTTTTATATATTTGTTTGCATGTTATCTGTCCTGTTATGTGTTAAGTTCCTTGAGAGAAGGGACTGTCCTTTGGCTCTTTTTGATTCCTCAGCATTTTAGCCATACCTGGCACGTAGCAGGTACTGGATAAATATTTTTGATTGATTGATATAAAGAGATTTGGCACTCTACACTAAATATTTTTACTTTATAAAATGTTCTATGAATTTTTCTGATTATCTTCACAATTGGTATTTTTTCATTATCATGTAATTGATGGAGGAGGCTAAAAGGGTTAACAGATAACCTAAGACTTGATCAATAGTAGCTAAAAGGGTTAACAGAGAAACTAAGGTTCGAGATCTTATCAACAGTACAGTGACCAGAGGGTTCATGTCCTTAACAACCAACTCTATTAACAGAAGCCTAAGGAGACAGTAACCAAGGACCATTAACCATTAATAGCCATTAATATTCCTAGATGACAGGAAACAGAAACTGTACCTAGAAACCAGATCTGAAAATAAAGAGATAGCCTAAACAGAGAGACCCTTGGGATCTGACAAGTTTAAACATGGCTTTAGGAACATGCACAGAAGGACCAAATGTGTCCTTAGGTTCACCTTATGATATTTAAACCCCCAAAACACACCCCTAGTGAGAAAGGTACCCATCTTGGGAGATGGCTTAGGACCCCAAGAATTCCAAAATAGGATGTGAACCTCCCACAAGGAGGAGATTCAGATAATGAGGAAGTAAACTACTTTTCTCACTATAAATATAACCCAATCAAGATACCTTCTGGTGTTCTTCCTGTGGTCATCAGTCTTCTAATAAAACTTAGAAAACTGAGTCACTGAGTCTTGTAATTCTTTGGGACACCTCACGATCAATTAGATCAATTAAATCCATCACCACTTCATAATGACAGCATTGCCAATGAAATTTTCTCTCATACAAGAAGAGTCATCATGCATATTTGCTCATGTGAAAAAGAGTTTTTAAAAAAGAGTTTTTTCTTATACTGTTAATCTTTATGTTTTAAGAGAAAAGTGATTTTCTCACTATATCTAAATGAAAACACAGTCACATCAGCAGATGTTCATGGTGGCCTTTCTTGTATCAGAGAAATCTTTATGTCTTATAATTTAAAATAGCACCTGAGATCCCATTTTATATCCAATTCCAAATTAAACTTCCTTGGAACTGGTTATGTCTATTTTTTCCAGGAATATATACTTACCACATATTAGGTTATAGATCTCAATATTTTCAAAAGGTTCCACTTCAATCTTCTGATTAAATCCCGATCCATGTGCCAAAAAGATAGCCTAGAATGTCAGTAAAAATCTATGAGTAAAGATTCCTAATCATGAAAAAATTGGTGTGTAATGAGACATCATCATCAAAATATAAAAAGAGATGGTATATCCTTTGTAAGTTATTTTCTTCATCTATCACCTTCACATTTGCCTCTAAGATCCTATATAAGGATTCTCTTGAATGAAAAAATCCTACTTTCCAGTAGCCTTGAAGAACTTTTCCAAAAGCACATTAGTTTGCATATCTGCCTTGATCTCAACTACACTCTAGCTTCCTAAAGCATAAGTCTGACCAGCTAACTGCTCTGCTTAGTAACTTTCTGAGGCTCTTTCTTGACTCTAGGGTAATTACTTCTTATTGTTCCATTGATTTTCCACTAATCTTGTTAGCAATAAGAATATAAACAATTGCCTATAGCCATTATAGGTATAGCTCTGCTAATAGTTTCCAAGAAGAAGCAGACCCTGAATAACTGACTAAAAAAGCATGTTACATATGTAACAATGATCAGGAAGGCTCAATCCTATAACTAAGGCTCACCATTGCTGCCAAGAACAATGACCAAAAATATATATATTTTTAGCTAAAGATAAGAGACAAAAGCCAACGAAGAAAAATATGACAGCAAGACTTGGGATGGATGGGATCATAATGCACAAGAGAGAAGGTGATGGCAAAACTACTCAAATCTAATTTTGCTTACTTCCTCTACCAAATGAAAAAGTCTTCAAACTGCAAAGAATAAGGATAAGAATTGGATCTGTGATTTCATTGGCATAGGGAAGTCCCTGATGATATAAAGCCTTCTTTCCAGCAATTCAGATCAACACTTTCTTTAAAACATAAAGTCTTTAGGGGGTTGTCTAGAACAGGGTTTCTTATACTGTGGGTCAAAGGTAACTGAATGTGGAGGTCACAAAAAATTTGGCAACAGTAAAAGGTTATGTATACATGCTTTATATACCTTTTTACCCAGTGTAATATAAAAATTTCTCAGGTGAAAAGGGGTCACAAGTGGGAAAAGTTTAAGAATCTTTGGCCTAGAGTATCAAGAGGTTAGGTGGGGGCAGCTAGATGGCGCGGTGGTTAGAGCACTGGCCCTGGAGTCAGGAGTACCAGAGTTCAAATCTGACCTCAGACACTTAACACTTACTAGCTCTGTGACCCTGGGCAAGTCACTTAACCCCAATTGCCTCACTAAAATTAAAAAAAAAAAAAGAGGTTAGGTGACTTGCCCTAAGTTACATAGTCAGGATGATTCAAACGAAGGACTTAAAGCCAATTCAACCTGACTTTAACACCAATTCTCTGTCCATTTTGTCACACTATGCCTCTTAAACCTTCAAGGATTAAACAAAAGCTGTCAATAAGAAATTGAAACCCAAGATAATGAGAAGAAGGTAGATCATTTATTTGCCAAACAATAAATTTATGTCACTGGACCTTAGATAAGTTTTCTTCTGCAAGAATAGGATTGTTGAGCTGCAATAGATGTTTTTAAAAAAATCACAGAAAATGAAATAGTGCTTCATAACCAAAGTCAGGCAAATGTAGTGATTTTCAAAATGAGGAAGAACATGACTTTTTCAGACTTTAGGTTAGTGAGTTTGACTTCAATTTTTGTCAAAATTCTGTCATGCATTTGCAAAAAAATGGTTTGCAAAATGGTCAGAAAGGGAAGTGGTGATCAGTAGGAGACAGTATGATTTCATTAAGAACAAGACATGCTAGATTAACCTCTTTCCTCTTTTTTTGACAGGGTTGATCAGGGACTGCTCTAGACTTGGTATTTTCATTGGAGTATATAGTTCACGATATATTTCAATATACCAAAGTCATGGAATATATCATTTGTTTGTTCGTGTTTTGTTTATGTTTTTGGTGGGGTTTTTTTGCAGAGCAATGAGGGTTAAATGACTTGCCCAGGGTCACACAGCTACTAAGTGTCCAGTGACTGAGACTGTATTTGAACTCAGGCACTCCTGAATCCAGGGCCAGTGCTTTATCCACTGCATCATGTAGCTGCCCTGGTATATTTCAATAGCATATTTAACATAGTCTCTTAGATATTCCAGTGAAACAGGTAGAAAGATAATGAGTACTAATGGATTAGTACAGTTGGAACTAATTGAACAAGACAAGTCTAAGATAGGTAATAATAATAACAATACTAGCATTTATATAGTGCTTTAAGGTTTGCAAAGCTTTACATATATTATGTCTTTTGATCTTACCAACAACCCTATGAGATAGGATTATTTATTGGTCTGTCCATTTTACAGATGAGGAAACTGAAACTGAAAGAGGTTAATAGTTATCCAAACTACTAGTCAAACAACTAGTAGTTATGGTAATTAATCAATCAACATCAAGCAAGAGGGAAGTCATTTATGAAGTGTCATAGGTTTCTGTACTTGAGCCTATTTTCTTCAACATCTTTATCAATGACTTGGATAAAAGTCTAGATTCCCATGTTTAGAAAATTGACAAATGATCCAAACTTGGGAGGGATAACTAATATGTTGGACAACAAGATCAGAGTCAATAAAGATTTCAACCATCTGGACAGATGGATCAAATCTAATAAGGTTAATCAGGATAAAGGTAAAATGTTGTACTTGGTTTAAAAAAAAATCAACTGCATAACTATGAGATGAAGGCTATATAAGAAAATTCATATAAAAAGATTCTGAAGGATAGAATGGATGATGAATTCAATAATAATGCCATAATGTAGCATGGCAACATGGGGCGGGGCGGGGGGGGGGGTCATGGGGAGGGGAAGGATATGTCCCTAATGCCTCATATGGCATAGGAACATATCTAAGACTTAAAAATGTTTATAATTTCATTGAATCAAATCAGATCATTTTGTAAAGTAGCAACTGCTTATGTTCACATTACTTGATGTCACTTGAAGCTATATAAAATATGTGTGTATACACATACACATATATATATATATAATATATCCATCTATCTATATATTCTTCTTGAAATGATACCTGCTCCAGACTTTACTAAAGTTTTACTACTCAAGCCTTATAGTGTTAGAGAGTAGTTCCTGACTCATTAAAGGCTAGACCAGAGAAGCATGGCTCTGCCAAGTGCAACTGAGCTAGAAAGACTTTGCCACATATTGACTTTGTGACCTTGGGAAAGTCACCTAACCTCTATAGGCCTCATTTTCCTCATCTGTAAAAAGAGGCAGTTGCACTAGATGGCTTCTGAGGTTCCTTCCAGGTCTATATCTATAATACTATGATTATAGACCTAGTGGTGGATTACGTGTTTGTTAACCACTTAAAGGGATGGAGGGCTGTGCAAAGTCAACAACCTCATTTTCTCCTCTGGAGTCATCTGGGTCCAGTGGCAAGATATAGATCAGGACAACTGGAGTTGGCAGTGGGAGACCTTGGTCTTTTTAAGTTAGTTTTATAAATTTTACTCCGTTCTCTATATAATTGAGAAATTAGGCCTTTATCAAAGATACTTGTTTCAAAAATTCTTTCCCAGTGTTCTGCTTCCCTTGCAATCTTGGTTACATTCTTTGGGCAGAGCAGCAGCAGGTAAGAGTATGATTCCTTATATGGAGAGACAGGAAGGGGGAAGGAAGGAAGGAGCTGTGTTGCCCAATTGGAGCTGGCCAGCTGGGTCCCCAGTGGGACTTCTGTAACTAATAGAATATCAGTTGTTGTCTTTTGAGGTACTTTAGAAGTATATACTTCTTGGAGGCAGCTAGGTGGCACAGAGGATAAACTACTGGCCCTGGATTCAGGAGGACCTGAGTTCAAATCCAGCTTCAGACACTTGACACTTAACTAGCTGTGTGACCCTGGACAAGTCACTTAACCCTCATTGTCCCACCCCCCCACAAAAAGAAGAAGTATATACTTCTTTTCTTCACAGTAAGGAGACTAAACTAATGTGCTACCATTATTTCATCTAAACAGTGTTCTATTTGGGTAAATATGTATATTTTTGAAGTTAAATGAGATTAAGAGAGGCATCCTGCATGCGTAGGCTGAGCCAATATAATAAAAATGACAATCCTACCCAAGTTTATTTATTTAGTGCTTTACCAATCAAACTATCAAAAAATATTTTATAGATCTAGAAAAAAATAACAAAATTCATCTGGAAAAACAAAAGCTCAAGGATATCACAAGAAGCAATTTTTTTTTTTGCAGGGCAATGGGGGGTAAGTGACTTGCCTAGGGTCACATAGCTAGTAAGTGTCAAGTGTCTGAGGCCGGATTTGAACTCAGATACTCCTGAATCCAGGGCCGGTGCTTTATCTACTGTGCCACCTAGCTGCCCCCTGGAAGCATTTTTTAAAAATACAAAAGAAAGTCTGCCTCTGACAGATACTTGGCTTTCTGGCCTTAAGGAAGTACCTTTACCCATCAGGGCCTCAGGCAATGCTATGAGATTATATTATATGAGTTGCCAATTTGCAACATTGTCAGTAGAGGTGAATTTTCCATGAGAAATAACACCTCAGGGCAACTAGGTAGCACAGTGGATAAAGAACCAGCCCTGGATTCAGGAAGACCTGAGTTCAAATCTGACCTCAGACACTTGACACTTACTAGCTGTGTGACCCTGGGCAAGTCACTTGGCCCACAAAAAAAAGAAAAAGAAAAAAGAAAGAAAGACAAAGAAATAACACCTATACGGATGAAATCAGAGGTTCAGATAGCTTACCTTTCCTTCCCTGCTTCCCCTCCCATGGAATTATTTGTAAAAAAGAGTTAGACTGAAATAACCGAAAGTAATAGAAATTTAGAAACCTTACCTCCATGCTTTTAAATTCATTGTCATAACCATGGGTACCACCTCCACAATTTCTATAATTTTTATTTCTGAAAAATAATAATAATGAAAATGAGATCTAACATTCTGATATTGACAGTTTTTTACAAATGTAAATAAGATTTTGTTACTATGCAGCATGTGTGTATATCAAGCACAAAATAAATACATTTTTCCTGCATACGTAAATTGTCATATGAAAACTTCTGAAAGAATCTTTGCAAAATTATAGGTAAGATGGGGTTTTTTTGTTTTGTTTTAAGTGAGGCAATTGGAGTTAAGTGACTTACCCAGGGTCACACAGCTAGTAAGTGTCAAGTGTCTGAGGCCAGATTTGAACTCAGGTACTCCTGACTCCAGGGCCAGTGCTTTAACCACTGCACCATCTAGCTGCCCCCAACTATCTTCCTTAAAACATCTTACCTAAGGGGCAGGTAGGTGGTGAAGTGGATAGAGCACTGGCCCTGGAGTCAGGAGTACCTGAGTTCAAATCTGGCCTCAGAGACTTGACACTTACTAGCTGTGTGACCCTGGGCAAGTCACTTAACCCCCATTGCCCTGCCAAAAACCAAAAAAAAAAAAAGGAAGATAGGTGGAAGAGAGCAAAAAAAGAAAAAAAAATTTTTCATTTACACTAGAATTAGATTATTTTATTCCAGTCATATTGCCCTTTCTGTACAGGTAGATTAAAATGTCACATCTTCAAGTATGAATACAACATTGAAAAGTATAGGTTAATTCTGGAGAGCAATTTGGAACTATGCCCAAAGGGCTATAAAGCTGTGCATACACTTTGACCCAGCAATATCACTATTAGGCCTTTTTCCCAAAGCAATCATTAAAAAGGGTGTGTCAAGATAATGGAATGTGGTAGATAAGGGGATTTAGCAGATACTCAAAGGCCCACCTGGAGATTAATCTAAACTGATTGAATTAAGTGAGAGTGATTGACTGCTGATTGGCCTACTTCCAGTTAACTAGATTGTAAGCACATCTGGTTGGCCCTTAAGAGGGTATTATTGGGGCAGCTAGGTGTCGAAGTGGATAAAGCACTGGTCCTGGATTCAGGAGTACCTGAGTTCAAATCTGGCCTCAGACACTTGACACTTACTAGCTATATGACCCTGGGCAAGTCACTTAACCCCCATTGCCCCGCAAAAAAAAAAAAAAGAGGGTATTGTTCTCAGAAGCTAAAAACTTTGAACTTTACATAGAGACCACCTTTGGGTCCAGTGAACCAATGAATTTGAATGACACTAGCCAATCAGCTTGAAGAACCTCCCATTTCTGGGAGGAGAACATGAAGGAGGAAGTTGATGCTGGCGGAGGACTCTTGGGTTCGAGACATCGGTTTGGTGGCAGGATATCAAGTGGGCTGGTAGGAAAGCTAGGATTTCCATGCTATAAGAAGTCTGTTCTCAATCTTTCTCTCTCTTTACTATCTTATATCTTTTAATAAACCCTTTAAAAGCCTAAACTAATTTATCAGTGATTTTAACCAGTTTCCCCCCAAAACCGGGAGAACAGATTAGAACCCACATTTAGAATTTTAAAATACACAAGGGAAAAGGACCCACATGTACAAAAATATTTATAGCTGTTCTTTTTGTGGTGGCAAGTTATTGGAAATTGAGGGGAAGCCCATCAATTGGGGAATGGCTGAACAAGTTGTGGTATATGAATGTAATGGAATACTATTATGCTGTAAGAGATGATGAGCAGGCAGATTTCAGAGAAACCTGGAAGGACTTACATGAACTGATGCTGAGTGAGATGAGCAAAACAAGTAGAACATTGTACACAGTATCAACAACATCGTGTGTTGATCAACTGTGATAGACTTGATTCTTCTCAGCAACACAATGGTCCAAGATAGTTCCAAAGGACTCATGATGGAAAATGCTCTCCAAATCCATAAAAAAAAAAAGAACTATGGAATCTAGATGCAGATTGAACCATACTATTTCTATTTCATTTTTGTTTTTGTTTTTTAAGGTTTTTCCTTTTTGCTCTGATTCTTCTTGCACAGCATGACTAATGCAGAAATACGTTTAATGTGATTGTACATATATAACCTATATCAGATTGCTTGCTGTCTTGGGGGAGGGGGTAGAGGAAGGGGAAGGAGGAAGAAAAAACTGAAGCTAGAAATCTTATAAAAACAAATGTTGAAAACTATTTCTACATATACCTGGAAAATAATAAAATACTTTTATGAAAAAAAAAAGTATAGGTTAGTGGAGAATGACCAAAACCTACCTTAGTAGAACCATAGGTGCTATTAAACAATTCATAGGATTATTATATGTGTATATGTATATGTATATGTGTATATATATATATGTGTGTGTGTGTGTATATATCTATCTATCTATCTATCTATCTATATATATATATATATATATATATCTGTCCTTCATTCTCAAAGAGGACTATGACATCGGGAGGTGATGTCATGACATGCAGTGATTTGGATTTAAGTGAGAGAGGGCTGTGCAAGGTCACCAACCTCACTCTCTCCTCCAGAGCCATCTGGGTTCAGTGACAAGATATATATGAGGACAACTGGAGATGGTCCCAGATGTTTAAGGCAATTGGGGTTAAGTGACTTGCCCAGGGTCACACTGCTAGTATGTGCATGAGGTGAGATTTGAACTCAGGTCCTCCTGACTCCAGGGTCAGCACTCTATCCACTGTGCCACCTAGCTGTCCCATTATATGTATATGTGTATATATATATATATATATATATATATATATGTGTGTGTGTGTGTGTGTGTGTGTGTGTGTATACACACATACATATATACATACAAAAGTCTACACACACACACAGACCTTACAGACCATCCAGTCCAGTCTCTCCATGGGAAGTAAATTCTCCAAGGTAGTAATATTTATAAAGGTAGTAAATATCAGCAGTGAGTTTCAAACCCAGAAATGCTGACTCCAAATCCAGCATTCTTTCCACTATATCACATCCACTTCAAGTTTTTAATAGTTTACTTGACGACAGATCACTTGCTAACGTTTTAATTTCATCTTTTAAGTATTTTAGCAACTAATCCTCAGAATTTGCCTGGAGAATTAATCTTCTCCTCCTTGATCAAAACTTTCCAATAGCACTCCTACTATTTTTTTCTTAAAATTACAAGTTCAGATGAAATCAGGGAAAGAAAGTCAATGTTAACAAATAACATTCTCACTCAAGGCTTAGAGAATTTAAAACAAAAATCAATTAGAATGGCTCCTCTCTATCTCCCTACTCTAATATTACCATAATCCCAACCAGAAATTCCATCTCTCTGCCCTATTTGTACTGAAATAGAAAAGGAGAAAAGAAAAAGAGAAGAAGAAAAAAAAAAGGAAGCTAGAAAGGGAAGGCAGGAATGACCCTCCAGTGGAGTTTTTACACTTGTTCCCCTCTCATTCCTCATTTCAAAAAATTTACCACTTGTTTTTGCTTGAGACTCAGTTTGTATTGATATTAGTCACTGTAGATTATATAGAGATAAACAGGGTAAACGGATTCAAAACAAGGATTCCTCTTTGCTTATACCTCCTACATTTTCAGGTGATTAGAATTGACAAAGTAAATTTTGCTTTGTGCATTTATATCCAAAGCTCTAACATGCCTCTCAGTGAGAAGGGAAATTATTAACTCCCTTTGAACTAAGGTATCTGGCAAATTTATACTAAATTGATGCTTCATGTATCCTTTTATTTGCAAAATAACATTCTATTTCTTGAACTTCTCACACAGTGCTTGGATTCACTTTTGTAGGTTATACAACTTAAGTAATAAACATAGGATTCAAACAGAACAGGAATTTGCCCCTTTCTTCACTGGTTTTCAGAAAGAGATTACACTTGTTCTTTTCTTTAGCTATTCTGACTGGTCACAAAGACAGCTCTTTATATGTTCTTGTTTCTGAGTTCTGCTAGTATGGCTACTGAAATTTCCACAGTGTCAGGGTCAAAATTTGATACACTGAGTGTTATTTGGGTGACTCACCTTAATATTGGGGTTCCAGAAATATGAGGGACCTTTAAGGTTTATCCTCCCCTCTGAACTGCCCTTTTTAGATATTTCTCCCAGGCCAATAAGAAAGGAGCCTCTAAGCTTTAGTTCACAAAAGGATCAGATTTTATTACTTGGGAATTAATTAAACAACAGAGGTGAAACTAATAAAAAATCAAAGATAAGGAAATAGGAAAATAGAAATACAGATGAATATTATTAACTTGAAACTTAACCTATGCGACCCCAGACTGATTTCCAATTAATCTAGTTCAAAGGAATTTAGGGTTTTCCGTCATTAACTCACCCAAGCCTGAACAGCCCACCAGACCAAGAACTAGCATGCCCACCAGGACCACAGTCGCCAGACTGAGAGTGCGAACTAGCATTCCGGAAGTGACTCTAGAGCTAGTGTTCCGGAAGTGACTAGAGAGCTTAGCGGTCCAGAAGTAGTGCCCTTTAACCTCCCTTCAGGAAGCATTCAATCTTTCTTCCCCAAAAGGGGAGGTCCTTAAATTTGCCTACACCACAAATAATTTTTACCACAACAGGAAAAGAAGAAAAATGATCATAGGATCAAAGAATCTTAGAGTGAGATGGTACTTCACAGGTCATCTAATCCAACCAGGATTGGAACAGGAATCCCCTCTATAGCATTCCTGACAAGTGGTCATCTAACTCAGATTAACAACTTCCAATAATGGTGGATTTACCATCTCCAATGGCAGCCCATTCTTCCACTTTTGTATAGCTCTAATGATCAGGAAATTTTTCCTTACTTGTTGGAACTGTTTTGACAGGAGCCCAAAGGGACTAGTAGAACGTTACAGGGTGCAGAGAGTAACCAACAAGTTGAAAGCCATAAAGGGGGTTGAAAGCATTCAAGCCAAAGACCAAAGGAGGCCTTCCTTTATTCCACAGTCCTTTGGACTACCATTAACATTTGCAGAAATTCAGCTACTACTCTGTCCTCCCTTCCTACAGAACAGTGAAGTCAAGGATCAACCGTACTGAAAACAGGGAAAGAAACACCCAGAGGTGACCATGCCTTTGGTCTTATATTAGTGCAAGCTATGAAACATATATGATGCTAAACCCTGAAATTGTCTTCTAAAGCTATTCTTTCTCCTCACTGAAACTTCCATACTCTCCATCCATTACTGTTCTTCTAGTCCTTCCACCTAACAGAAGTCTTATGTTTCTCCCTTGTTGATCCTATAGTTGACCTGTTCAACTATACAGTAACTTCTACCAATAATCATAGACCTGTTGCTGGTGAATGAAGCTCTGAAAATTCTTCATCCAAGCTTTCCCCCATCATCTAACCTTTTTGGTTTCTATTATTCCCATGATACTGAAAACCATTGAAGGAAGCTATGCAATCATGCAGTTCAATGGCACAATTGTGAACTGAACCTACAACAAATTCATGTAACTTGATTTCAACTGGGCCATCATCAGGGCATAGCAATCCTTTTGTTCTTCCCTAATTGGCTCTCTATTGTGCTCCTATGGTTGCTGCTCTAATCTTGCTTTTCTTTGCTCAAGCTCACAATATCACTTCAATATCCCTTTCTGTAGACATCATCTTTTATTTATTGATAAAATCTAGGCCATCCTGTAGTTCTCATCTCTTCTCTTCCCTATTTACATCTCAAAACCCCTCTGTCAAAAAAAACCCACCTCTGTCTTATTTTTGTTTGGTTGGTTTTTTTGGTTTTGGGGGGGGGGTTGTGGGACAATGGGGGTTAAGTGACTTGCCCAGGGTCACACAGCTAGTAAATATCAAGGGTCTGAGGCTGGATTTGAACTCAGGTACTCCTGAATCCAGGGCTAGCGCTTTATCCACTGCACCACCTAGCTGCTCCCACCTCTGTCTTATTACCCTTCCTCTCCACCTTAGTTCTAGTCATCAAGGAAGAAGTGACGTTTCTCCTAGCCAAGGTAAACCCTTCTACTCAGTTCCCAATCCAAGCGTGTGCTGGTAAATGTTAAACAACTACCTCTCCATATTTATATCTATCTTATATATTTCCTTAATGAATTTCTAGAAAGGATAAATCTATACTTATTATCTTAATCTGCTCACCTCCACATCTGATCACTCCTCAAATCCTTGCAATTCATTATCAGTGTGCCCAAAAATAGAACTCATTTTCCATCATGCTAAGCTTGCCCCTCCTCTAAACTTCCTCTTTTTGGAAAGGGCATCACAATCCACTCAGCTACCCAGCCAGAACCATAACTTGGAAGAATACACCAGAGGTTTACTCCACAGTAGAAAATGCCCCAGAATTGATCTTGCACACCCTTCTCCTCTTCCAAGAAGAGTAATTGTGATTCTTGCCACAGAATAGAATCTTTGCCTGCCCAACACAACTCCCCCTGCCTCTTTTTTTTTTCAAAGGCACCAGCAGTTTAGTTGTCACTTAGGTTCACAACCTTGCAAGCAACTTTGACTCTTCTTTTTCCTTCACACCCCATACCAATTCAGTTAATAACATCTCTCTTTCATCTATCCCATTCTTTCCACTCACATGACCATCAACCTAATTCAAGTTGGGGGAGGGGGGTGAGGCGATTGGGGTTAAGTGACTTGCCCAGGGTCACACAGCTAGTAAGTGTCAAATTTCCGAGACTGGATTTGAACTCAGGTCCTACCAAATCCAAGGTCAGTGCTTTATCTACTGCACCACCTAGCTGCCCCACCCAGTCATCTCTTATGTGAAATAGTAAGACAGTAACCTCTTCATTGACCTCCCTACTCCCAATCTCTTCTTTTGCCAGTCTTCTACTACAGGACTTGTTATGGCGACAACCCATCTGCCAGTTCTTTCAATACACTGAGATAGGATTTATTCAGGTCTAGTTGTATGAACTTAGGAAGACTATCCAAGGGTCTTCTTATCATGTCTTCATTTATCTTTGGTGACAATTCCTTCTTAATCATTATTGTTCTATACTTCATTTGAAGTTTATTCCATTAAACTGCTGTCCTAGTTAGCTTTCCCCACACTGGGGACAGGTGACCACATACATTTAGTTTTACCGGTCACATTCTCCATGGTAGAAGCAAAACCTGTTTCAGCAGCTCTTCCTTCTCTTTACTATCTCTTATCTTTACCATCATCTCATATTCCCCTAGTGAACCTGTCCCTTCTTGGATACTTCCTTTATTCCCATCACAATTAAAAAAAAAAAAAAAGCTTGTTGTCCTTAGCATCTAATTTCATCTTTAACTCATTTTGAGCTTTGGCATATCTGACCGTACTCTAAAATGAATGTACTATTCTCATATTCATTCAAGTTCTCATATTTGCAAATATTATGTTTCTTTCCTCTGTCATATCTCAAACATTTCCCAAGTCTTCATGTCCTAACCACTCACATTACCAACATCAACTTCAGTGGACATCTCCAGATACATAGTAAAGTACTACAATTTACTGTTATTTTTGTCCTCCGTATGTGGATGGTTTTGTAGCGTTTAAGTGTTGTAATAAATTGTTTTGTTTTGTTTTGTTTTTATAAAGCCAGTGTTTTGGGACCTGGTGTGTTTCATTCACAATATTAATAATTAATAGATCAAGATGTGATTCTGGTTATCCAGTCTTTTACACTCTCACTGAAGACATGGTTCCCATAAATCAGAGATAAAATTTAGTCATTTCCCGCCCTCCTCACCCCCACTTTCAACTAAATTGTCAATCCATAAAGCTGACAAATTTAATCTGAATTAGAAGGAACAGTGCCACCTAATGGTCATTTGCGGGATATTTCAAATTTTCCACCCCAATGGCATCTTAAGACCAGTTTTTTGACCAGTAATCAAGACACATCTGCCTAGTGATAGGAAGATGTTTCTGGATGTGTTGTAGTAACCAAAGCTTTCCTAATTTCCATGGTTCTTTAACAAAAATCAGACCTCTTCTGTCCCTTATTCTATCTTATGTTTTCCATCTTTTCTTTTTTCCTTCCTTTTCTTTATTAAAGACTTTCTTTATCAAAGTCAAGCATTATTTACAAAAAAAATATATATGTATGTATATATTGCCCTTCTATTATCTCATTGTACATGGAAAAGTGGATAGGAGGCTAGACTTGGAATGAGGAAAACTTAAGTTCAAATACTGCCTTAGGTGCTTACTAGCTAGCAATGTGACTAGCAAATAATTTTAGCCTCTTAGTCTCAGTTTTTGTAACTCTAAAATGACAATGATAGATAATAAGAGCAGCTATCTCACTAGGTTATTGTGACAATCAAATGATATAACATATGTGAAAGCACTATGAAAATGATAGCTATTATTTTGTTACATTCTCACACTCATCTTCAACAATATGAACATGAATCCTACCAACCCTCTTTAGACATCAACAAGTCGTTAGCAAGCATTTATTTAGTGCCTATTATGTGCCAGGTACTATGCTTTAGAAATAAAAATGGCTGACATTATGAATGAGCCTGTGATTTCATTGGTATGGGGAACAACCCTACTAATGTAGCACTGAAAGATTAAGTAACTTGACTGGAGTCAGTCACATAGGCAGAATGTCAAGAGACCATGTCTTCCTGACTCCAAGATTGACTCTCTCCATTATATTATGCTGCCTTTTATACCTGATAGAGAATAAATAAAGGTTTAAAGCAATGATTTACCTCATAACTATCAAAGTTCTCTATCTCCTTTCTCTCACTTCACAAGGATAGACAAAAATCTTGAGAAAAAAAATCTAATTTGATTTTCTATTTTCTCAAAAGGCTGAACTTAAAAATTACTCTGTAACATAACTAAGGTCATTGTTTTGTCTGATGGGGCAACAGTGGACTTCAGATTATGTCCCATTTAGATGTAGAAATACTTTAATATCTCTCAGGATGCCTTCATCTGTATCCTATAAATAATAACAAAGGTGGTTGTCATACAGTAGGAAGAAAATAAATATGGAGTCAGAGGACCTGGATTTGAATACCATTCTGCTATTTATCATCTTTGTGACCATAGACAAGTCACTTAGTCTCAAAGTTCCTCATCTATAAAATTGTTTAATCTAACAATATCTAAGGTTCCTACTAGATCTAAATCTATAATTCTATAATATCACTAAACTAATAAACATGACTGCAATATGACAGTGCAAAATAAAATGTGGGCCTTGTTTTGTATAATGTCAAAGATACTCATTCCACCCACCCACCCACAAATTATATGAGTAAAACAGTAAGACAAAAATTTGGGTAATTGATGGAAAACATGTTATATTGGTGTTTTAGGAAATAGGTAAATGACCATACGAACCTTACAGCTAGCCACTGCTGATCTACAAGAAGGTGAACTTTGTCAATCCTAATATTTTTAGCATAATGTAGTCGTTTAGGCAAGTCAGGAGTCAGGTAGGGCTTAAAATGCTGATCTTCTTTTCGACACTGAAAAACAGATAAAGATTTCTTCATAAAAACAATTTATACAATGACCACAAGATTGTAAATGAAAACAACTAAAAAAGATTTAAGAATTTTAATCAATTCATTGGCCAATCAGAACTCCAGAACACTTTTGATGGACCATGTGTCCCATCTCTTTAGCAGAGAGAAGATGGACTAGTGGTACAAAAAGAGACAGATATTCTGAGTATGATCAACATGTGAATTTATTTTGTTTATCCATACTTATTTGTTATTTATAAATTTATTTGTCTATAAATCTATGTATACAATCTCCAAGTAGACATTTATATTCTAGTAAAATGTAATTTCCTTTTATTCTTAGTGTATGAGAAAATAGGTTTATAAATATAAAATATAGAGATTGATAGGTGAGCTATTATTATCAAATATGTTATTAACATTTTGACAGATATTTTTGGTTATTCTAAGATGTTAGGGAAAGGTTTTTGCACCTGGAAACCCATTATCTCATACAATAAATACAAGTCCTCTACAACTCATATATGGACAAAGAGAATATACTAAATTTATTTTTACTAAAATGATAGTTTAGGAGGCAGCTAGGTGGCTCAATGGATAAAGCATCAGCCTTGGATTCAGGAGGACCCGAGTTCAAATCCAACCTCAGACACTTGACACTTACTAGCTGTGTGACCCTGGGCAAGTCACTTAACCCTCATTGCCCTGCCCCCCCAAAAATGATAGTTTATCTTTGATTTCCTTTTTAATTTAATTTCTCATTCATTTTTAATTCAACCCCACCTTTTTATCAAGAAAAGTTGGTAGGTATAAAAATTTTTTATGTGTATAAATGTATGCAAAAATTCAAACATATATTCATTTATACACAAAAAACAGTCTCCCATTCACTACAAAAGTATGAAAAGAAAAGGAGATGGAGAGAAGTGTGCTTCAGGTTTACAGTGGTCTCTTTACCCTCTTAGGGCCACTGAGATGGTCTAAGGCTTGACCAAAAATCTCAGAAACTAGGAAAACTGAAATTCCTGTGGCACAGGCCATAGCTGTTCCAAGAAGTCATGTAACTAAAGACAGTTGTGTTTAATCAGGATAGATAAGGAAAACCCAGTTCCACTATAATCTTTCAGTTAGACCCCACTAGATTCATCATAGAACTGAGTCTTATAGATCTATTCTAGCAATGAATGTCTATTTAGATAATAATAATTAGCATTTATGTAGCACTTTAAGGGTTCCAAAGTACTTTACAAGTATTATTTCATGTTATTCTTGCAACAACCTTGGAAGATTGTTACTGTTATTACCCCATTTTACAAATGAAGAAACTGAGGCAAATAGTAGTTAAATGATTTGTCCAGGATCACCCAACTTAGCAAGTATCTGAGGCCACATTTGAACTCAGATCTTCCTAAGTAAAGAACCAGTGCCTTGTCTATCGTGCTTCTTCTTCTTCTTCTTCTTCTTCTTCTTCTTCTTCTTCTTCTTCTTCTTCTTCTTCTTCTACTACTACTACTACTACTACTACTACTACTACTACTACTACTACTACTACTACTACTACTACTACTGCCACTACCTAAAATTTTGTCATTTGTATAGAAAGTGAATAATTTCTAACTATCAATAAACTTCCCCAAAGGCTAATACTATATCAAATTGACAGTAAAAATTTTTTTTAATTTTTATATATGATCCCCTACAATGCTTTTTTATTCTGGTTTCCAATCAAGGTAGGTTAATCTAGTATAGTCAACAGGTGGTATTCATAAGGGTTCAAGTGATCTTTCTGAACTATACAGGAGTTTACAAGAATCTTTGTTTTCACTGAGCTAAGGGACCCTGAAGTAGGTGGACTTTTTTTTTAGTTTGAAGAACTTAAGAAGTAAAGATGATTGAGGGTTAATATAGCAGAGACTCTTGAAGGGCACAAACCAGAGACCTCAGAAGCCAAGTAGGAAGTCACCAATGGTGGCAAAGGTGCCACCTTTGCATAAAACTTTTTCTTCCTGTTTTCCTACTAGCAAAGTGAAACACTCTCTGGGATGAACACTACCAGGTTATAAAGTCTCAACTGTGTGCAGAAGAGTGTTGGTAGGGAGAATGAAGGAAATGATGAGAGGTTCTGACTTAGGAACACGTAGAGAGTAAGTTGTCAGTAATTCAGGCTCTAGTCACCAAGTTAAAAAAAAAAGAACCCAAGAAAACAGTACTTACACTGAGGTTTCCAACAATTCCTTGAGAATCAACTGTTTCAAGAGGAGGGGAAAAAATAAATTATTATTTTAAATTGCTAATTATTAAAAATAAGAAATATTCACATAGGGACTTCAGTCATATATTCACTGATGAAATTATGTCTTGGTAAAAAGTAACTCAGAATTTAGGGTTTATTTTTTAGTTAATTTTAAATTCGAAAACTTTTAAGAGTCTTAACATGGAGTAGGATAAATTTTTATTTAACAGCAGGGTCTAACATGAAAGGTTAAGGAATGTCTTCCTTTCAAAGTTCATAAAAATAGAAGATTCCCATATGACTTTGTGTAACCCTCCCTCAAATTTCCATTCCTTTCAACTTAACAAGCACCTACTTTAATTTTACTTTTAGCAGAGTTAAAAGAGAGGGTAGAATAAAAGAAGTAATGAGCTTCTACTCTGTACTAGGAATTGTACTAAGTTATAGGGCAGACAAAGTCAAAAACAAAATAGTTCCTGCTTTCAAGAAACTGATATTCTCCCCAAAAGTATACATGATACAGATGATCTCTCAGCTATTCTCCCAAAATTTGATTCTTATTATTCATGCCTCCTAGCTCCCATGTTCATTTACAAAAACTGGTCCATACTTACAAGTAAAATAGTCCTTTGGGATATCTCGAGATCGGATGCGAGGGCTAGGCCCTTCATACATGTAAAAGTTTATTTCTGGAAAGTAATCAGTCATATATTCTAACCTACTACAGGATGTCTGGTCCATTCCTGAAAAAAATACATAGAATTTAGGCAAGTTTATTAATTTTAACAATATTAATCATGTCTGTAGTTATCTTGCATATATGTTGCATTTACTTATCCATGTATACATAATTTTCTCCCAGGAGAATGTAAGCTCTTTTATGAACTGATTCATCCATTCTGTAAAGTATTTTTAGAATACCTCCAAAAGTCACTAAAGTGCATGGACCTTTTGGCACAGGCCTATACTCCAGAAAAATCAAAGAAAAAAGAAAAAGATTCATATATACAAATATATGTATGTGTATCTCATTTCTTTTTTAGTGGCTAATGGGAAGTTTATATATAAGCATTCAAACAGGTAAAATATATACACAGAGCTAGGCACATTAGCAAATAGCATGGGGTGGAATATCAAGTTTTTTTTAAATCATTGATTTAGTAAGATCTGAGAAGAGGTTTTATCAACAACCTGTAACACCCCATAGTTCTCAGAAGAAGAAGCCATGTATGTCACAGGAATTAGGAAACAGGAAAAAAGCATGAAGAAAGAGTTAGATATTTTCTAATGATAAAAAAGAAAGAGGATGAACAGATCACAATTCACTCAGGCAAGATAAAGAGATCATTTGAATAATTTAGGGAAAGAGAAAACTAGCTAGGGGTAAACCTAAAACTTTAATCTTCATTTTTAAGAATGCTTTTCTGAGGGTGGCTAGGTGGCGCAGTGGATAAAGCACTGGCCCTGGATTCAGGAGGACCTGAGTTCAAATCCAGCCTCATACACTTGACACTTACTAGCTGTGTGACCCTGGGCAAGTCACTTAACCCCCATTGTCCCTCAAAAAAAAAAAAGAATGCTTTTCTTATCTTGATCCTTCATATACCAACCTGTTTCATCATTTATGCATCAGTTTAAGAATAAAAGATTTACGGGGCAGCTAGGTGGCACAGTGGATAGAGCACCGGCCCTGGAGTCAGGAGTACCTGAGTTCAAATCCGGCCTCAGACACTTAACACTTACTAGCTGAGTGACCTTGAGCAAGTCACTTAACCCCAATTGCCTCACTTAAAAAAAAAAAAAAAGAAGAAAAGATTTACACGAGACATTTTAGAAATTCCCTCTAAGGATGCCAAGTTCTTCAGTTTTGTGACCTGTATCCCTACAGCATAAAAAAAGTTCTATAAATTTAACTAAATGAATGGTAATACATTCTGAATAAGGAAAAGTCAAAAGAGCCAAAAGGAGTTCTATTCCATTTATTACAAAGGTTAAAAGGAACAAGCCCTATACCACTCAGAAAAACTCAGGGATTAGTATGGTATTAATGAACCTTATCGATCAGAAGGATATTATAGCCACCGATAAGCCCTTTCCTTACATGTAAAGCAAAATAATAACAAAACTTATGACATGGCAAAACATGTTTGTATGTGAAGGAAATGTCCCATTTTAATAGATTTTTTTTTTTTTGCAGGGCACTGAGGGTTAAGTGACTTGCCCAGTGTTAAGTGTCTGAGACCAGAATTGAACTCAGGTCCTCCTGAATCCAGGGCCAGTGCTTTATCCACTGCACCACCTAGCTGCCCCCTGAAATTTTTTAATAGAAATATGTATCTTATAAAAATGGAGTAGTTAGTAGTTGCCAGACACTGTCCTAAATGTTGTGCTGAAGCAATGCCATTAGGTGAAAAGAACCTGAGACTGAGAATCAGAGGACTTGAGTTTGAATTCTGTCTGTAACCTGTGTGACCCTAGTCACTTCATGTCTCTGGGTCACAGTTTCTTCACCTTTAAAAATGAGGGATGACCTAGATGAAGGGCAATAAAATGAATTGAAAAGATTGTCAGAGTTGGAGTCAATATAGCATTAATATAAAGAAATAAGGGGGGCAGCTAGGTGGCGCAGTGGATAGAGCACCGGCCCTGGAGTCAGGAGTACCTGGGTTTAAATCCGGCCTCAGACACTTAACATTTACTAGCTGTGTGACCTTGGGCAAGTCACTTAACCCCAATTGCCTCACTAAAAAAAAAAAAAAAAAGAAAGAAGAGCTCAAAGAGGTCATAAAGTCCAAATTCTTCAACTTAAAGTTGAGGAAACCAAGGTCTAAAAAAGTTAAATGTCTGGTCTAAGGTCATACAGAGGCAGCTAGATGGTGCTATGGAAAGAGGGCTTGGAATCAGGAAAACATCTTCATGAGTTCAAATCCAGCTTCAAACACTAGCTATGTGACCCTGGGCAAGCCATTTATCCCATTTGCCTCAGCTCCTCATCTGTAAAATAAGCTGGAGAATGAAATGGCAAAGCACTCCAGCAACTCTGCCAAAAAAAAAAAAAAATGGGGTCACAAAGCAAGAGACATGACTGAAACAACCAAATAACACAAGGTCATATAAGCAGTAGTATTAGAACCAGAATTTGAACACTAGTCCTCTTGACTCCAAAGCCAGCATTCTTTCCACTGTACAACACTGTCCCTCTTGCCTCTAAAACATTGATGCTTGCTACCTTATGTGATCCTGGGAAAGTCTTTTAACCTTTATGAACTTCATCAAGGTGGCATAAGGGAGAGACAAAAAGCAAAATGAGATAGGCAAGTCTAGCTACTGACACCATTTCACCTTAGCCTATGATGGAGATAACCCAGAACCCTGATCCCAAGAACCTTGAGAAATAAAGTCCCTCCCACTCGATCCATCACTATCACCACTAATTTGCTTCCAGCCCTCCTCCTGCAGCCATCATCATAGCTGGGAAGAAGAAGTCGATCATCCTTACCACCACCCATATCAACTTCTAACTACCTGTTACCGATGAGCAAGTGAACACAAAGGACCTGGGAAGAGTGGAACCACCATATGACACCAAACCCACATCCCTCCCGTCCCCACTAGCCCCACTTTACCACTATACACTAAATACCATGGGACCTGTCCATCTAATGCATATGATGCTTTCTCCCCCTTTAGAATGTGAGCTCTTTGAGAACAGGATTTAATTCTCTTTTCTATTTGTATATGCATTGTTTAGCACAATATTTCACATACAGTAAGGACTTAAATGTTTTTTCATTCATTCATTCACACATTTGAAAAAAAATGGGGAAACCATGCCTAGGCTCCTTGTTTATAATGAGAGTTAGAAGGAATAATACCCATAAAGCACAATATAAAAGTAAGCTACTATTAGTACTGTTGGCAATTTAGAATTACAAAAAAAATTTGGTTGAGGAATCAAATCCAATTATTTTAATTGTTTTTCTAGTTCTCTATCCATTCGATTAACGCTGCTGAAATTATGCTACCAAGACTCAGCACAGAACTTGACACCTAGCAAATAAGTATAAGTTGATCAATTTGACTGATTCTTATTCTAGATTGCTGTAATTGTGCACTCATTGTGGTTATTGTAAAGAAGAGCTACAAAAGAAAATACTAAAAGAATAAACTAATGTAAGATAGCTTACCATGATCAGCCAGAAGAATGACATTGACACAGTTGTGTAGGTTCCTTTGTTTTAGTCCCTCCATTAACATTCCAAAACCCTTATCTACTTGTTCTAGGGCCATAATTACCTGGACAACAAAGACAAAGTTATCATTTTCTTCTACAAATTATATCTTATGTATCTTATATATATATATATATATATATATATATTAATACTCATTATATCACTTATTCAAGAGAGGTAATAAACACATTACCTGCCTCATATTTCTCTCAGAACGCTATTTGCCTTTTAAATACCCAGCAGACTTGCAACTAGTAAGTTTGTGTTGTTGTTCTTGTTGTTGTTGTTTTAACCAGAGTAAAGGCAGTTATGGGAGCACCGTAGTGGAGAGCTGAGAAAGGACAGTCTGAAGCTATGGGCACAGTTGCACTAGAACAAAGCTTCTTAAACTTTGGGTCACAACCCTAATAGGGGGTTATGTGACTGAATTTTGGGGTTGCAAAAAAATTAGCAACAATAAAAGGTTATATATACCTATTTTATATACCTATATACCCAGGGTCACTTAAAAATTTCTCGGGTGAAAAGGAGTCGCAAGTGGAAAAAGTTTAAGAATCCTTGCACTAGAGAGGGAGTGGAAGCCTTGTCCTAGAAGTATAGAGCTGGGTTTAAAAGTGTATCTACAGGGGGCGGCTAGGTGGTGCAGTGGATAAAGCACTGACCCTGGAGTCAGGAGGATCTGAGTTCAAATCCTGCCTCAGACACTTGACACTTACTAGCTATGTGACCCTGGGCAAGTCATTTAACCCCCATTGTCCCACAAAAACAAACAAAAACAAACAAACAAAAAAGTGTATCTACAGGGGCATCTAGGTGGCACAGTGGATAGAGCACCGGCCCTGGAGTCAGGAGGACCTGAGTTCAAATCCGGCCTCAGACACTTGACACTTACTAGCTGTGTGACCCTGGGCAAGTCACTTAACCCCAATTGCCTCACTAAAAAAAAAAAAAAGTGTATCTACATTCTAGGGAAAGGTAGAACCTGGTAAAACCCTGGAGATAGCAGATTGGAGGGTGATTATACCAGGTGAATATTACAAAGTGAAGCCCAGAAGCTATAGGTGCTCCAAGAATGAAGGATCCTCTCCCAGGAAAGACCATCCATTCAGATGTAGGTACCCTGCAGCAAAGCCCAATTTACTTCATAATAATGATGTCCTTAGTATGTATCTCATTATAGTCATTGTTTCTATAAGACAAAATTGGGTTTATATTTTTTCATTAAAGGTAAAACTAATATCAAATGAGCTCCTGTGATATTTTTCAGTGGGAGATAGAATGGATTTTAAAAGATTAGAGATTATTTTAATGCATCATGTCACAAATGTCTACTGGTAAAGTTAGACCACCTAATGAGAAAAAGTAGAGAGAGACCTTGAGTGAAAAAGTCGTGTATGAACTGAATAGTGAGACAAGAAATGAATTTTTTTTCATGTTTTCAGAATGTATCTGAGATTTTTTTTCTTTGAAGTCACAGCTCTATGAGCTTACTCTTTCTTTTCCTGCTTTGTCTTTTATATACCTGACAAGAGATAAAGTTTCTTCTGAAATGTGGGAAGAAAAGATACTATTCAAAGCATGCCAGAAAAACAAAAAGGTCACTGGTGAGAACATCAACATCATCATTCATGTTCAAAAACAATACTGTTGACAGTTAAGTTGTCCTGGTTTTGTGGGACTGACCAAGGTCTGAAATCAGAAAAGAGTTAAGGAACTCCTGGGGCTATGATCTGATGAATGCCTACTCCCCAATCTCCCTTGGGAAAAGAGGCTAGATGTTAGTTGTAGAATAATAGATGGAAGCAGAGAGCAGAAGAGAGTAGCAGAGAGCAATGGAGATGCCTATAGAAAACAGCAGAGACCAGCCCAGACTAGCCCTGAAAATTGTTCAGATATTTCAACAGATAGAAAATAGGAGCTCAGCAGAGACTCCAGGGGGCAGCAGAGAGCAGTCAACCAAACTACGTCCTCCATGGAAGTGCCCAATATAGAGCAGTACAACAGAGATAGCAGAGCATCCTGGTGCCTCTCTTCAGCATAGCTTGTTCAATGATATCCTAAGACATTAGTCTATCTGTGGGAGAATGAGCAGCACAAGCTGACCCAGCCATATGTGTTATACATGTTTCCTGGTCATATCTGTTTCCTACACAAGAAACTCTCTAATGTGACCCTCTAATGTGTGTTCCTAGAACGTATGCATACTACAAAATGCCATACAAGTTTTCCCAAACCCTGTTTGATATTACATGGTTAAATATAGTATGACTCTGCAAAACTTGGGCTCTTATCCAGCATGGTCTGTATTTGTCAGATGTCTAAATTTTTCAATCAAAAGAATTAAGATATTTGTTTAACTTCTGAGTGAATGCAAATACTGTGGACAAAATGGTCGGATATTTAGAAGCAAGTTTAAAATGGAAAAGAATAAGAAAGTGGAATTTTCTAGGAACACTGAGAACTAAAGCTCAGAATATATTGAAGCAGATGAACAAATCTCACATCTGGCTAAACAAGCATTTAAAGAGTTAGCAATAGGCTTCCCCCTCCCCCCAATAAGTAAATCCTAAAAGAAAATCATACTTCTCCACTCTTTAAAAAAAAAAACTAGCTGAGTTACAGTTCTTCTCTATAGTCCAAATTAAATGAAGTAGCATTATATTTATATAAATATCCAGTTGGTTAGTTGTACCTGGAATTTTTTGTAAGACAATAGGTTTTTATTACTATTATGATTGGGATTGTATTTGGAGGGGGGGTGCAGGGCAATGAGGGTTAAGTGACTTGCCCAGGGTCACACAGCTAGTGTCAAATGTCTGAGACTGGATTTGAACTCAGGTCCTCCTGAATCCAGGGCCAGTGCTTTATCTACTG
The DNA here is from genome assembly GCF_019393635.1 of Dromiciops gliroides. Taxonomy (NCBI): domain Eukaryota; kingdom Metazoa; phylum Chordata; class Mammalia; order Microbiotheria; family Microbiotheriidae; genus Dromiciops; species Dromiciops gliroides. Next base: position 367,638,948 of record NC_057864.1, on the reverse strand, counting down.
CGCCACCTAGCTGCCCCCAGGGATTGTATTTTTTGGTAATTACCTTTTGAATAGAGAATTATACCTCATTTAAAATTTATACCTCATTTAAAAGTATAGGTTGCATCTTCCCTATAAGCTTCTTATAAGTAAACTTCTTGTGAGGAGGGTTTGTTTCATCATTATATTTGTATCCCTTGTGCCTACCATAGTTTCTGGCACACAGCAGGCACTTAAATATTTGTTGATTGGTTGATTTGCATATTCCTGCTGTGCATAGATGAATATACTGGACAATTCTTAAATAACATTTTGGGAATAAGCCTCTATTGTAAAACTACATTATTTCTGTGGGCAATGTATTATAAATTACTTCAGTGGATCAATCAGAAAGGAAATAAAGGCTTATTATTATAACTGTTGAATAGTTTTAATTATTATAGAATAATATATAGATATACATATAATATGTATACGTATCTACATATATATAAATACATGTGTGTGTGAACAAGAGGTGTATGTGTATACCTCTGTCCTCTTGAATTCTCCCTCTATCAATTATCATCTCTAAGCTTATGATTCTCAAATCTACCTATTCTGCCCTCACTTTCTGCTAACCTCCAGTCTCACATCTCCAACAGCCTATTAGATATTGTTAAGGGGTCTCCAGCAGGTGGCGCCATTCCAATCGTTACAATATCTTGCACTATTTTTCCATCCAAACTTTCCCCTCTTCCTAATTTTTCTGTTACTACTGAGGGCACATCATCCTCTCAGTCAGTCAGGCTCAAAATCTAGGTATCATACTTAACTTTTCATTCTCTTAACCCCCCCAATTTCCAATCTGTTGCCAAGGTCTATCAATTTCACCTTCATAGCATCCCTTGAATACTCCTACTTCACTCCTCTAAAACTGTTACTTCCCTGGTATAAGTCCTTAACATTTCATACCTGGACAGTTGCAATAACTTGCTGGTCGGTTTTCCCAACCCCACTCCAGTCCACTCTCCACTAAGCTGTTAAATTAAACTTCCTAAAGGACAGATATGATCTCTCTCTCTCTCTCTCTCTCTCTCTCTCTCTCTCTCTCTCTCTCTCTCTCTCTCTCTCCCTCTCCCTCTCCTTCTCCCCTCCCCACACTAAATAAACTCCAATGGCTCCCTATCACTTCCCAGATCAAATATAAAACCCTCTGTCTGGCATTTAACGCTCTTTATAACCTTTTCCCGCACACACATATTTCCAGTCTTACACCTTACACATATCACTCTTAAGCTCTTCAGTCCAGTGACACTGGCCTTGCTGTTTCTTGAACAAGACACTCCTTCTCCTGACACCAGCATTTTCACTGGCTAATCCTCATGCCCGGAATGGTCTCCCTCTCCATCTCAGCATCCGGATTTCCCTAGCTTCCTTCAAGTCCCAGCTACAACGTTCCCTTCTACAGGAAGCTTTTCCTGATCCCCCTTAATTCTAATGTCTTCCTTCTGTTGGCTATTTCCAATTTATCCTTTTTAGTAGTTTATTTGTGCAGGGTTGTTTGCATGTTTTCTCACCCATTAGACTGTGAGCTCCTTGAGAGCAGACAAGTCTTTTGACTTTCTTTGCATCTCCAGTGTGTTGGTGCCTGGCACACAATGGGGATTTAGTAAATGGACAAGTACAATGGAGCAGGTTCGATATGATCTGCCTACAGGCAACCCATAAGGAGGCTTGGTGACTCTGGTTCCAGCCACAGGTGAGAGAGGGTTCCTTTCTCTCACTAATTCAGAGCACATGCATATATTTGATGATTTGTTGCCTGTTAATGACAAAAAAGACTTAACTCACTACTGAACTAGAACTTTAATGTGAGTGCAAAAGGTCAGGTAAATGGAAGAACTCTTTCTTCCCAGACCGCCTTCCAGGGAGGAGTAAGAGGAACTACTCTATGGGGGGAAAATAGTAACAGTGGCAACGATACTAGAGAAGACTACCCCAAACTCCTTAAGGTTACCCCTAGAACTCCAGAGGAGAGAAGCAGGAGCAGTGTTCTAGAGACTGAACCAATTAGTCTAAGCAGGAATTAAGAGAGTGATCCCATAACCTATGTACGATATAACATTACTACAGTTGTAGGTGTAAAGTATTTCAAAATCATTTTCACTAATTCATCTTCTTAAAATTCCATTGATTGGGGCGGCTAGGTGGCGCAGTGGATAAAGAACCGGCCCTGGATTCAGGAGTTCCTGAGTTCAAATCCGGCCTCAGACACTTGATACTTACTGGCTGTGTGACCCTGGGCAAGTCACTTAACCCCCATTGCCCCGCCCCCCCAAAAAATTCCACTGATCTAGGTACTTCAGAAATGAGTTTATCACTCAGATAGGTTATCTTGTTTTCCCTAAAGTGAGAGTACAGGGAGCCAAAATTAACAATCTCTGATTAGTCAGTCCACCAAATTCTATTTCCTTTCTATTGCTGAATCCCAAATACTTCTATTGAAAGTAAGTCATCTGAATGAGTGAAAGAAACATGGGAAGAAATGTATAAATGGATGTTGACTAAAATAACCTGAATCTGAAGAATGATCCCCACAGTGCCTTGTTGTTGTTGTTGTTCAGTCATTTTCAATCATGTTGGACTCTTTCTGATGCCATTTTGGGCGGGGGGTTGGGTATGTTTTTTGGCAGAGATAATAGAGTGGTTTGTCATTTCCTCCTCTAGCTCAGATGAGGAAACTGAGATAAACAGGGTTAAGTGACTTGCCCAAGGTCACACAGCTAGTAAGACTCTGAGGCCATATTTGAATTAACGAAGATGAGTCTTCCTGACTCCAGGCTCAGTGTTCTATCCACTATGCCACCTAGCTGCCCCCACCACAACAGCTCCAAAAATGTAAATGAAAAGAATCACTAATGACTGAGATGAGCAGAACCAGAAGAACATTGTACACAGTATCATCAACATTGAGTGTTGATCTACTGTGATGGACTATATTCTTCTCACCAATGCAATGGTACAGAAGAGTTCCAGGGAACTGATGATAGAAGAGGATCTCCAAATCCAGGGAAAAAAAAAGAACTGCAAAGTATAGATGCTGAATGAACCATACTATTTCTTTTGTTTTTGGTGCTGTTGTTTTTCTATTTTGAGGTTTTTCATCATTGCTCTGATTTTTCTCTTATAACATGACTAATGCAGAAATATGTTTAATGTTATTTTATTTATATATATATATATATATATATATATATATATATATATATATATATATATAAAACCTATATCAGATAACCTGCTGTCTAGGGGAGGGGGGAGGGAGGGAGAAAAATCTGAAATTGGAAAGCTTGTATAAACAAAAGTTAAGAACTATCTTTACATGTAACGGGAAAAAAGATAAAATACTTTATTAATTAAAAGAATCACTAAAAGGAAGCCCTAGTCCAAGTAAATGAAAAACCAATCATGGTCCCAAGGTGCAGATAATAAAATATTCTTTCTTCCAATTAGCAGAAAGAAGGGAGACTACAGGGACGTAATGTTACAGACGCTATCGTCACATCCATTGTTTTTGCTTAACTGCTGTGATTGGTTAAAAGGGAAGGTTCAGTTATGTACAACAGGAATCTATGTCCACCAAAGACTATAATGTAAAAACAGAAGGCATGGCTGAGCTATTGCTGGAAGAGGCAATCTAGTTCAACTTCCTCATTTAACAAATGAGGAAACTGAGGCATAGGAAGTCTCATTGACTTGGGGTATTAGAGGCAAAATTTTAATCTCTTTCCTCTTACTCCAGAGCCAAAGCTCTATTCATTGTACCACACCGCCTCCTTCAATAAAAACTTATTATTTTTTTTAAAAGGCAACTCGGGGGCAGCTAGGTGCACAGTAGATAAAGCACCGGCCCTAGATTCAGGAGTACCTGAGTTTAAATCCAACCTCAGAAACTTGACACTTACTAGCTGTGTGACCCTGGGCAAGTCACTTAACCCCCACTGCCCTGAAAAAAAAAAAGGCAACTCAACTAGATTAAAAAGAGGTGGCATGACCCTGGTTGAGGTATTGCAAGATCTCCATACATCTCCAAACATTTGCATAAGCCCACTGCCCAGACACCTGGGGAGCACATTTTTTTCCCCCTACTAGCTGGAACTTGGCATATAGGCATGCACCACAGGTTTTCTTACTGCTGGTGCTGCCCCTCTTCTCCTTTCCCTCATCACCCATCATCCTGCTGAATAGAATGGGAAGCAGGATTTCTTTTCACCTTTGTTTTCTTCCCTGAAAAATAGTATGGCTCTACTTTTAGTCATTATTTTTTTAAATTTGTTGGAAAATATTCAAGGTATTAAAATTAGGGGAGAAATTATGAGATTTACAGTGATTTTTTTTCACTTAATCCAGGTCCTCTGTAGAACTCAGTCTGATTCTTTTTTTGGTTCTTCCTCTTTTGCCTAACTGATTTCTCTATTCTCTGAATTAGTCAGACCATTCCTTCCTGGACAAGGTGTTAAATCTAGTTCCAGGTATCTAATCAAAATATTCAGCTTGGAAAAGCTAGCAGGCATCTATTCCACCCACCTTTACCTTTAACTAATCTCTAAATCTTTTAACCCCTCCCCACCCCCTCTTACATATTTACACATTTTTTTTTTTTGCTAGCCTACAAGGTACACAAATCATTTCCCTTACCCTATGCATTGCGAAAAGATCAAAATAATATTACCTCTGATTTCTTCTATATTGATTCTACACTGTAACTGATTTTATGTTGTATTAATTTTATAATTGGGTCTGCATTCACTTGGCTTAGTTGAGTTCAGGAATCCACCTAAATTAGCCTAAAGTTACTTAAAGTGAAAATTATCTCTCATGCCAGTATTCCTTAAGAGACTTCATGAATATCTGTTTGTTTAGCCTCACACAATTATCATCCCCAAAGGTATATTTTCTATCCTTACCTGCCCTTGGGTCTTATCTCCCTAACAAACCCTTATAAGCACCAGGGAATCTGCTAACTCAGATACACAAGATGCTGATGGGTCCCATAAAACAATTTACATTCCATAAGTATCTGAGAGGAATAATGACTAGCCCCACAAGGGTGTGCTAGCCTGCTGTCTTTAAAATAACCAATCATATTGTCCCCAACCCCATTATGCTACATACCCTATAACCCATTGTATTGTCTTCCTTACCTATCTAACTCTGTATTCCCCAAAACCATATTAGGAGAAGTGAATCCTAACTGGGGGTCTTTGGTCATTGAGAGAGGCCATTGATCCAATTTATTGGTTACTGCCTGACTAATAAATCTATCATGCTCAGAACATTGTCTCTCGGTTTACTCTAATTTTCAAACGTAACTATGGAGTAGAAAAGAGAACTGGAGAAGAGGGGATTGTATGGAAGTGAAAGATTTGCCTGGCTAATCTCCAATCAATTTTTCCCCTGTAGTTCTACAGACCTACAGGCAGCCAATCAATAATGTCAGCCATTGAAATGTTCTTTTACCTCAGCAATAAGAGTGACTCTACTGACTCTGGAGTGAAAGAACCAGTCTTAAGATCTGGCCCCTAATGCTGACTGCTTGGACAACTCACTAACTTACTTGGGTCTCAGTTTCCTCATTTTAAAAATAAGAGAGGGTTAGACTAGGTGGTCTCTGGGCTCCATTCCAGGTCTAAAGCTATGATTCTTTGATCTTCTCATAGACATATTCATTATTAGTTATTATACATTTTGGTATAGATGTAGATATAGGTAAAAATATAGATTCAATAGCTACAGATTAGATATGATGTGGATATATAGATGTAGACAGAAACAGAAATAGCAATAGGGATGGGTATATAATAGATACGATGCGAAAATAACAAAATTAATATTACCCCTAATTTCTACCATAAGAGTTTAACTGATGTTATGCTGTATTAATTTTATAATTGTCAGCTTTTCCTCTAACTTAAAGTTACAAATTAACTTGTTATCATTCCCAAAAGATATATCATTAGTCCTTACCTGTCCTTTTACAATTAAGATGGCTCTTATCTCTATAACAAACTTTTCTGGGCACAAGGAATCTGCTAATTCAGGTCTGCAAGATGCAGATAGGAACTATAAAACAATTAACATTCCTTAACTGTGATGAGACAACCTGGTGGCACAGTGGATAGAGTGCCAGACCTTGAGTCAGAAAAACTCAACATGGGGCAGCTAGGTGGCACAGTAGATAAATTGGCCCTGGATTCAGGAGGGTCTGAGTTCAAATCTAACCTTAAACACTTGACACTTACTAGCTGTCTGACCCTGGACAAGTCGTTTAAGCCTTATTGCCCTGCAAAAAAAAAAAAGACTCATCATCCTGGATTCAAATAAGGCCTCAGATACTTACTAGCTGTGTGACCCTAAGCAAATCACTTAACCCTGTTTACCTTAGTTTTCTCATCTGTAAAATGAACTGTAGGGGCAGCTATATGGCGCAGTGGATAGAGCACTGGCCCTGGATTCAGGAGTACCCGAGTTCAAATCCGGCCTCAGACACTTCACACTTACTAGCTGTGTGACCCTGGGCAAGTCACTTAACCCCAATTGCCTTACTAAAAAAACCAAAAAAACAAAAAAATGAACTGTAGAAGGAAATGGCAAACTATTCTAATATCTTTGCCAAGAAAACCCCAAATAGGATCAGAATTAGTCAGACACGACTGAAAATGACAAAACAACAAATTGTCACTTTCTTTAAAATCACTAATCATGTTGCCTCCACCTCCATGATGTTGTCTATCCTTTAACCAATTATATTCTCTTCCCTACCCACCCAACTCTCTATTCCCCAAAAGTATATTAAGGATGACAAGCCGGTCATTGAGAGAGGCTATCAACACAATTTATTGGTCACTGATGATTGTGCTCAGACAATAGTCTCTTAGTTTACCTTCATTTTCAAATGTTAACATATGGATATAGATATAGAAAATAAAGATATGTAGGCATAGATGTAAATACAGATACAGATGAGAGGCAACATGGCATAGTGAATAAAAAACTAGGCTCGAAGCCAAAAAGATGTGGTTCAAATCCTGCCTCTGACACATACAGATTTTTTTGACCATGGTTAAGGCTCTTAACCTCCCACTGATCTAGGCATATCTTTTAAGACTATATGTTGCATGGAAGGCAATGAATTATATTGGCAGAAAGAGTTGCCTCACTATGGAGTTCTCTATACTAGTGAAATAACCCAGTCCTTATTCCTATAGATTTATTTACTTGTGTGTGTGTGTGTGTGTGACACACACACGGGATCACAGAGTTGGACATAACTGAAAAGATTGAATGAACATATACCTGTGTATAGATAGATATAAATTACATATACACCAACGCTCTTGGCACACAGAGTGAAAATATGTCCTACCTATAAGAGCAGAATATAAGTACCATGGTGACTAGAGGCATCTGCCTACAAACTAGACACAAGACAAGGGAATTACACTCCATTTAGTTTGCCATAAGCCATCTTTGGATTTCAAGAGTAAGTACAGTACAGTACCCAACCACACTGCATTCTTGATGCCAAGACAAAGTGATGAATGATGCCAATTGTCTGATCATTTTTATAGATTTAACCATTTTACTCTAATAAAATTTTAATATAAATGTCTTTTTCAGAGGTACATTGTACAGTTCTACACCTTACAGGTTGTTTTTTTTTTTAAATATCACATAGGTAACATAATCCAATGGGGATGGGCTCTAGATTTGTAACTTCATGAATACAAGGAAGTCCCAGGTAATGAAACTCCCTCAGGGCACATTTTCTAAGCAATTTATATTCTTAGAGCACTGAGATGTAAAAAGGTATCACATAGCTAATGTGTCAGGCTTGATGATCTTTCTGACTATAACATGTTGCCTCTCTATGACCAAATCTCAAACATTTTTAATACAAATAAATAAACATACATTACCACTGACTGGTCCACCTGCATGTCCAGCAGAATCTGGCTCTTCTATATATAAGGTAAGAAAATCTGGTCTAGGGGTAAGATTAAGAGACAAGTCAATTTTTTCTTACTATCCACCAAAGAAAAATTCTTTTTAATGCAGCTTTATAAGAAAATACCAGTCAGACCTGAAAAATGGACCTGTAAACATCTGACTTTGTCAGCATATCCCCTTTTTTCCATCTGAGTATGACAATGGGGCACCTTTAGACACCAAGAGAGGTAAGGCTTTAAGAGTTACTATCATAAGTCAGAAGATAGCCATAGCAACCAAGGTTTTTTGGTCTCCCTTCATTTCTGACCATGTTACATCACTGACCCTTTGCTTCCTATCATTTTCCCCAACTATTACCTATTTGGAAACAGACATGGATTTGGGGTTGAAGGACTGGGGTCACATCTCCATTCTGATATTTAACTATTTGACTTTGGCTAAGTCACTTGACTTCTTCAGTTCTTGGCTTTCTCATCTATAAAATGAAGGGAATGGATTAGATGTTGGGTAAGGTTCCTTCAAGCTCTGAATCCAATGATCTACAATTCTATATTTTAGGGTTCTTGACATATTTCAGGCACTCCATCTGTCTCCCCAGACCATTTATTCATAGTTTTACTCCAGTATTTTGGAAATTTATAAAATATTCATAAATTTGCAGAAGGGGAGGAAAGAAGAATGGGAAGGTTTTTTAAATTATACTGGGAAAAATGTGGAATGAATGAAGGGATAAATGGATGAGACAGTGGATTCTGAAGAGAAAGAACAATTATACTCTTATTTTGCTTCTATTTTTTTCTATCAAAGATTATACTTGGCCTAGAATAAACAAAACAAAATGGCCCTTATGGAGTTGAAACCCTTAAAAAGGGAAGAAAATATAAGAAGGCCTCTAGTTGCCCTTGAAGAAATCAAATCACCAGGCTCTGATGGACAGCATCCCAAGAGAATGAAAGTAACTAGAAGATATGATTAATGACAGGAATCTTTCAAAAGGCTATTAAGAACAGGAGAGAGACTAGAGATCTGCAGTAGAGCTTTAAAAAGGAGAAAGAGAATCAACCCTGTGAAGAGTAGACCTATGAGCTTAGACAAAGGCCTAGATGTCAGGCTTATCAAATTTTCAAATGACATAAAGCTAGGATAGCAAATATGTTCTGATGACAAAGTCAGGATCCAAAAATATTTCAACAGGCTAAATAAAATACTTGGTCAACTGTAAGTAGATGAAATGCAATAGGAATAAGTTATAAGTGTTATAATAAGCATTATATTCAAGTTGACACACAATTTTTCAGGTACAAGTTGGGGTAGGACTAGCTAAACAGCAGTTCATCTGAACAAAAATGACTTGGAATTTTAGGGGAGTTAATAATGTAACTTGATTGCCAGAAAAGTTAATGTTAGAGCACATTTTGTTAAGAGAGATATAATGCACTAAAAAAAAAAAAAGTGGGGGCAGCTAGGTGGCACAGTGAATAGAGCACCGGCCCTGGAGTCAGGAGGACCTGAGTTCAAATTTGGCCTCAGACACTTGACACTTACTAGCTGTGTGACCCTGGGCAAGTCACTTAACCCCAATTGCCTCACTAAAAAAAAAAAAAAAAGGGAGAGAGATATAATGTCCAAGACTTGGGGTTGGGGAAAACAATTCTGTACTCTATCCTGATCAGACCATATCTGAGGGACAAAAATTGTCCAGTAGACCATTGACTAGGTACTGCTAATAATTAGTCAATAATGTAGAAACATGTAACTACAATTTATTCACTTAATGTTGTAACGACAGTAACTCTACAGCAGGTGGCATCATTCCAAACGTTACAATGTGATACATCAACAGTCAACGGTGTATCTGTCAAAACTTAGTTAACAACATTTATATAATAAGAAAAGAAGAAAAATGCCCATTGGTCACATAGAAGTTGCTAATCCTTAGTACCAAAGGAAAGTATGTGTTCTTATTAGCATAGTCATTCCCCACTAGATCAAAGGGAACTATATTTTCCCTGTTAGATAAGATTAAAGAGTAGATTTCCTCGGAATATCAAAGTCCTCTAAGTCTCTTTTTTTTTCCAATCATAAAGCAATTAGGGGCCATGGAGAGAAACTGGAGGAAACCACCCAAATGCACATTGATCCTGAGCTAAAACAACATATAACAAAATGGTGAATATAGAACAGGTCTAAGGAAAAGCAGCAAACTAGAGAGGTAGAGTTCAATAGGAATGAGGCCCAGCCAGTGGAGCAGTGAGAGGTGTTCTTGCTGAGCCCCAACCTAAGGAACAAGAATTGACCAAGAGTGTTTCTGTTTCCAGGATAGACATTCTATGCCCTTTTGGGTGTAGTGGACTTTTCCTTCTGACTTACCTTGCTATTTTACTTTAGTTAAATGCATGCTGTTTAAAACAAATTTTATTTGATTTCATCTGACATAAAGATTCGTCAGAAGGGGGACTCAGATGGGTTTGAATAGATGCTAACCCAAAATAGCAAACTGGACTTGGGAAGCAGCAAAGAGACTCAAACCCATATCCATATATCAGGGTTTGAGTGTGAGCCATGGTATATTTATATCTTTTCATTAAGACTGATCTGTTCGAGGGCAGCTAGGTGGCACAGTGGATGAAGCACTGGCCCTGGATTCAGGAGGACCTGAGTTCAAATCCAGTGTCAGACACTTGACATGAGCTGTGTGACCCTGGGCAAGTCACTGCATTGCCCTACCAAAACCAAAACCAAAACCAAAACCAAACAAACAAAAAAAAACTGATCTGTCATATCAAGTAATCATCTTAATTATGGCATTTTCTTCTCTTTATTTGATGTTAGCAGTTACCTTTCAGATTCTGGTAGGTCAAGCCATTTCAGGACTGTAGAAATTCTCTCTTCAAATGGAACAGAGCTAAAGGAAATAGTTAAGAGAAAGGAAACACAGGATCATAATGAGCATATATGCCTACCAACATGTTAATTAAACAAAGAAAACCTGATATTTTCCAACATGAATAATAATACACTTAGATTTGTATTCTTATAAGTAAAATTTATATATTAAATCTTTCTCAAAAGAGAGTTGTCAATAGAATTGAAAGAGATGGGGGCGGCTAGGTGGCGCAGTGGATAAAGCACCGGCCCTGGATTCAGGAGTACCTGAGTTCAAATCCGGCCTCAGACACTTGACAGTTAACTAGCTGTGTGACCCTGGGCAAGTCACTTAACCCCCATTGCCCCACAAAAAAAAAAAAAAGAATTGAAAGAGAACTCGATCTGAAGTCAGTGCACCCAGGCTGAAATTCTAATTCTGCTCCTTTCTACCTATGTGACTGTCAGCAAGACACTCAATCTGGGCCTCAGTTTCCTCATATGTAAAATGACATGGTTGGACTAGATGACCTTCATTGTCCCTTATGGCTCTAAATCTGTGATGCTATAATCTCTCTTCATTCCTTTTAAAAAATCCTTCTTACTCGATTTCTTTTTGTCTTATTCCAAAAAGTTTGAAGAGACAATACTAGTGTTTACAATCTAAATCCTATTAATCTTTCCCATTTAGGAAAAGTTGGGGGGGGTGGAGAAATAGATTGACCTCCTCTAGAGAATGGGGGGAACAAGGGGAAATAGGAGACCAGCCCAATAGAAGAAACCTTATCTTGCCAACTAAAATCAAAAGGTAGAGAAATGTCAATACTTCAAAGATTTGTGATTTCATCTGTGTAAGAACCAAAGATGGAATTCCCTCCATTAATTTAAGACAACTCTTGGAGAACTAACTGCCCAGAGGAAAAATTACACAAAACATAGCTCCCTACTCAATTGTTTCCTACCATAAAGGTATTACTTACTTGCTATAATTCATGTAATAGGATGGAAAGGTGCCATTAATAGGTACATCAGAGCCTGGCCAGAAGTAGGTGGCAGCCTTCAAACCTTGATACATAGCTGTTAGCCAGATCTGTAGGAAGATGAAATTCAAAAGCTTACTACTAATCAAAACTTTCGATTTGTAAACTTCCAGGAAGCCTGAAGTTGATCAAGGAAAAGCCTCAAAAATAAATGTTAAGGATTTCTATTAACATGAATAAGGGGGGGTTGAGGGCAATGAGGTTAGTTTCTACACATGATTCCCAATCATGTATGCTTTTAATTTTTACAATTATAATAATTCAAATATTCCAATATCAGTGGAAATAGTGAAATTGTTTTTAATTGTAAGTTTATAAATCACTTATTTAGTCAAAAATATTGTTATTTTAACGATTAGAAAGTAGAGTGATTGACAACTTTTAAAATAATTTATTTACTTAAAATCACTATTCTCTTATCCTATGGTATTCAAAATGGTATGATTTTTCATTTCAAAAATTTTTGTTTACTTAAAAATTACGAATACCATTGAAAAATGGTACGATAGACTGGTATTTTAAAAATCATTTATGTATTTAAAATAATTATTTTATTATTATAATTTATAATGACAATTATATGAGATTTTAAAAATCATCCATTTATTTAAAGTTCATTATTATTATTCTAATATAATTAGAAAATAATGATTAATTTATATATAAAAATCATTTAATCATCTAAAATAATTATTCTATTACTCTCATATCAGTGGAATTCTAAAAATCATTTAGAATTACAAAGTTCCCAGTGATAAGAAGTGCCCTTCACAGTTTTAAAAATAAATATTGTTTGTAAAGATTAAAGCCACCATCCAATAGTTGACTTATAAACAAACATTAGATGATTTCCAGAAAGCTTGGCAGGGAGTCATTTTCAAATCAACAACAGCACCTTCACAGGGCTCCATTCTTTGCCCTATTTAAAGAATAATGTAAGAGATGGAGTGCATTAAGAGTTTGACTTGGGTTTTTCAGCAAACCATCGCTCAGGTTGAATGTAAAGAGGATAAAAAGAAGAGGGAAAATGAATGAAGGGGTAAATGGATTTAAATAGCAACATTGGTCATTTAGTTTAGCTATAAGAAAAATTTCAATGTATAACATTATGTCTTGGATCTAGTAGGTGATTGGTAAATGCTTGTTGAATTGAGTTTTTTTCACATTGGACTGATCACCAAGTAATTTGAAGGAAACTCTCATAATGATGATCTTTAAAAACTGGACAGAATGGGGCAGCTAGGTGGTGCAGTGGATAGAGCACCGGCCCTGGATTCAGGAAGACCTGAGTTCAAATCCAGCCTCAGACACTTGATACTTACTAGCTGTGTGACCCTGGGCAAGTCACTTAACCCCAATGGCCTCACCAAAAAAAAAACAACACAAAAAAACTGTACAGAATTCCATTTTCAGAAGTTACCAATTTGAGGCTCTGCTTGAAAGTAAAAGCTAGGAAAGATCAATCAAATGACCCCCACTCCCTCTAGTTTCCTAATAATACCACAACGAAATTATTATCTATGAAGCGGTTTCAACTATCAGTCTTGAAGGATTGTGGTGTTTTTTTTTAAATCAAATTTTGTAAATAACATTTTATCTTACTCATAAAAAAATTACAAAGATTGAAGTTTACAAAAAAAAAAAAAGACTGAAGTTTGCAGGGACAAGTCCCTATGGCTTTTGTGCCACATATAAGATTTACTCTGTCATGTTAGAAAGCAAAGATTACATTTTGGATATTGGATACCTACTGGTTGGCCATTCCACCATTCTGGCTTGAATTTCTCTACTGAAGAAAGTGAAAAGTTCTTGTTAAGATGTACATCATACATGTTATTGTCAATGATGCCATGGGATTCTGGATATAAACCCTAAAATTAAAAGAAATCAAAAGGAAAAGAAATAAATTCACAAATAGAACAGATAGCCCAAACTTGGGAGATATAGTTAATACACTGAATGACAGATTCAAGACCCAAAAAAGATTTTGGCAAGATAGACTAAAGGGTCAAATCCAACTGAATGGAAATTAATAGGAATGAAGATTAAAACCTTACACTCAGGTTCAAAAGATTGACTTCATAGGAGCAAGACGGGGAAGCCTTGGCTGGACAGCAATTTCTGATAATCATCATAAAGAGTTGTCTTTTGGGGGACAACTAGGTGGCACAGTGAATAAAGCACCGGCCCTGGATTCAGGAGGACCTGAGTTCCAATCCAGCCTCAGACACTTGACACTTACTAGCTGTATGATCCTGGGCAAGTCACTTAACCCTCACTGCCCCGCCTCCCCCCCCCCAAAAAAAAAAGAGTTGTCTTTTGGTCCCGTCTCTTCTTGTCTCACATGACAAAACAAAGCTCCCCCACCCCAGCTGCTGCTCAGACAATGCCAAGACCATTTGCTGCACTCCAAGTCCTCTAAAAGGGAATGCTAACTTCTGAAGAATTAGCTTTTAAGAAGCAAACACCGGAGACTAAGATGGTCTTTTTTCCCAGTGTTTTGGTTAGATGTATTCAGTGAATGGAGGCTCTCCCAGGGTTTATGGCCCAGGGAAAACTATTTACAAACCTCTTCCTATGGAATCGTTTCACAGAATGGGACAAGGTAACTTTTGGCATTTACTTCCTGGCAGAATAGGTTCCATGCTAGCCCCACCTCCTCCACCCCCTACTTCACAGAAATATTGTACCCCTTATGATATAATATGGAATACTTTCTCTAAGAACTCAAAGGCATTTTTTTTTTTAGTGAGGCAATTGGGGTTAAGTGACTTGCCCAGGGTCACACAGCCAGTAAGTGTTAAGTGTCTGAGGCCCAATTTGAACTCAGGTACTCCTGAATCCAGGGCCAGTGCTTTACCACTGCGCCATCTAGCTGCCCCTCAAAGGCATTTTTAATATTAACCACCAGATTTTCTAGATCAGATAGGGCTCAGGGAACACAGTAAATTACATTAGTTCCTTAGTAATTATAATAGAAACATTTATAGTTTATGGCTTACAACACACTTTACAAATATTAATTCATTTGATCCTCATAGCTGCCCTGGAAGGTAGGTACTGTTAGTTATTATCCCCATAGGATCACACAGCTACTAAATATCTGAATCCAGATTTGAACTCAGGGCTTTCTGACTCCTGGTCCAGAATTGTATCCCTTGTACTACCTAGCTGCCTTGTTCTGGACCCTAAGTCAAGACTTGTGGAAGACCCTTGACCTGGTAGATCAACTTTTAGAATGTTTAGCCATGCCTATCAGCAATGGATTAACCTCATACAGGAAGTCATCAATCTATTTGTGCCCTGATAAAAATGTGCCCACTTGAGGTCCTATTTTCAGTTATGGCAAAAACTAAGTTGGTACCCATAGTATTTCCCCAGCCTAGCTGCTGGTAGCCCAAAGGTCAATTAGGAGGGAATATATGCAACTGGCAAAATAGCTATTCCAACTCTTGTTTCTCCAAGTCTACAAAACACATAGGAACAGGCTGGACTAACCAACACCCTGGGGAAAGGCATCAAAATAGCATCCCTTTCCCATGATAATCATTTCCTACAATGCTCCTTAAGGTCCACCTGCCCTTGACCCTAGAAATCAAACCTCCCGACCTCCAGTTATTGCAAGTCTTAGTAGACTCAGAGGCCCTTGCAAAGTTTATGGCTTAAATCCTTACTCCTGCATCTTTACACCTTCCTCACACCTCTTAAGTTGTAAGCGAACTTAGGGACCATTCAGTCCAACCCTCTCACTTTCTATATGACAAAACTGTTAGGCCCAAGGAGTTTAAATTACTTTCCCAGGGTCACACATATAAGTGGCAGAAAAGGTATTTGAACCTATGTCATAGGATTCCAAATATTTCCCCTGAAGTGTTACCTCTTTAATAAAAATGATAGCTTCCCACTTTGAATCCAGTCCTATAGCCCTAAAGTCTGAAGACTAAGGCCCCTGAATTGCATAGTCTGGCCATTATATAGGACTCAAAAAAAAAACATGTTCAATTCTCTGAACCACCAATTCACACAAGCAAATATTTATTAAACACCTACTATATAACAGACAGTCTCTGAGATGTGAGGGATGGAAAGACAAAAACTAAACAAGGCCTGCCATCAAACCTAAAACAGATATATGCTTTATCCAAAACAGTCCCCTGGGTAGACCCTGAGCTAAAGCTCCCAATCCTATCTAACCTCCACTCCAAATTCCAGTACAAGACTTTTGGGGTATTTTTATCAAGGTCTGAGATAAAGTCAACCTGAAACACACCATACAGTCTCATGATTGATCTGGTCTTAAGAGAATGAATTCGTGATCAAAATCTGTTGACCATGTTATGCTACAGTTATGTGATCCTGAGATTAAAAAAAAAAAAGAAACAGATTCATCTGACCTTTCTGATACCTCTACCAGAATCTAGATATAATTTATGAAGAAAAGCACAGAGCCTTAGCACTTCCATGATTATGGATCCTTGAATGCCCTGACCATAAGGGACATACACAGTTCAATAAACCGGACCTCAGGGAAGACAATATAACCTGATTTGGGAATGCAAAGATCAAAAACGGACAATAGCTTTCCAGACCCAGCATGTCCTATATAAAACTGGCAATGGTCTTAGATTTGTGTGGTACCATTACAGTAATTCAAAGGTTTAAGAACTCTAGGTTTTAATACTTGCTGGTCTGGAGAGAGTAAGGGTGGGGAGGATTTTCTCAGTGTATCTTCCCTCATCTACTCTCAGGATCTCACCCAGAATGCCAGATTTATCCAGATTATTCTTTAGGGCTTGTCAGCACTGGCTATTTGACAAGTTGGAGACACGCCAATGAGAGAAGCAAATTTCAGTCTCTATGCCATAGCCAGAGAAGAACAACTAGGAAAATCAGACAAGGACTTTTTTTTTCCTTGGGTGTGTGTGTGTGTGTGTGTGTGTGTGTGTGTGTGTGTGTGTGTGTGTGTGGCAATTGGGGTTAAGTGACTTGCCCAGGGTCACACAACTAGTAAGTGTTAAGTGTCTGAGGCCAGATTTGAACTCAGGTCCTCCTGAATCCAGGCCTGGTGCTTTATCCACTGTGCCACCTAGCTGCCCCTAAATAAGGACTTTTTAAGGAAGAGGGGCCTGAGTTAACCTTTGAAGGGTGCAAGTGGGTCCAAGAGGTGATGGTGAGCACTGGCTTGAAAGTCAGGGGGCTGGGCTTCAAATTCCATATCTATCACATACCCAACTACTGACCAGCTGCCTTTTTTTTTCTGGTGGATTTTTTTGGGGTGGAGCAATGAGAGTTAAGTGACTTGCCCAGGGTCACACAGCTAGTAAGGGTCAAGTGTCTGAGGCCAGATTTGAACTCAGGTCCTCCTGAATCCAGGGCCGGTGCTTTATCCACTGCACCACCTAGCTGTGACCAGCTGCCTTCTAATTGGTCTCCCAGTCTCCCAATGTGAATGTTCCTCAGGACTCTGCCCTATGCTCTCTTTCTTTTTTCATCCTACCCTTTCTTGTTAATTTTATGAAGTCCCATGGACTCATTTATCATCTATAGATACAAATGACTGAAAACTATATATCCAACCCTCATGTCTCTCCTGAGCTCCAGTAATGAAATTCCAACTGTCCACAGTATCCCTACCTATGAATCCTATGGCCATCTGAAACACATGTAAAGAAGCAAAACAGTAAATCTATCATGCCTCTTCTTATTTTACTTATGTCATTTTGTAATACTTGCTTCATTTCTCCCCAAAATTCTAGCTGATTTATGGCAAAGCTAAGTTTTCACTTGAGGCTTTACTTATAGATTTTTCTCTTCTCCTGAGTTTGTGTCTTGTACAACCCTGGCTTTACAATTTATCAGTAAAGTCTTTTATTATTTACTCATTTTTCCAGCCATACTTCCTAAATTGGAACCCTTTATTAAGTCTAGCCTCTGCATACTTCTGGAGGGAATGTTGGGACCTTGTTTTGGTCCTGATCTGTATTATCTAGCATATTGCTACTGTTTTCTCTGTTTATTGAGTTTTGTATTCTAGGGTGCGGTCTGATTGTTGACTTCCTGGTCTGAGCTTTACAAACTCCTGACTAAGGTTCTGGATTTGGGTGACTCATCTGCAGGCTTCCTCTTGGCCAGAGTTCCAATGGATGGATAGCTGCTGCCTTCGCCAAACCCCACTCCTTTCCAACTAGTTTCTCCTTAAATTTTCTGATCACTACTCAAGTTTGGTATTTTTCCTTGATGTTTGTTAAAGTATTTGTGACAGAGAGCTAGACTTTCCTGCTTCCTTTCTCTGCCATCTTTGTCTCTAAAAACAGTTTACCTCAACCCCAATCTTGATCTACCCAGATTCACATAAATAATTCACCCTACATGCTGATATATCTGATGTCACCTGGGAACTCTCTTCTTGTTGGCAGCATTATCTTCCTCTAAACCCCATTCCTAGACGTACTTGAACTCAACAACCATATATGAAATGTTGCTTGTGTGCCAAGCACTATATCAGTCACCAAGGTAACAAAGACAAAAGTGAAAAAGTCCCTGTCCTCAAAGAGTTCACAGTTTACTTGGAGGGGAGGGGTGGGGTGGGGAGGATGTTGTATGTACAAGATAAGGAAATACAAAATATATACAGAGAAAGTCACAATTTCCCTGGATCAAAATCTCTTCATTTGTAAAATGAAGGAGTTAGATAACTCTTAAAGATCCTCCCAGCTCTACATTGAGGATTGTATGATTCTAAATACAATGTCATGGGAAGCAGTGCTAACAACTGGGATAATTATATGCCCCATTGTAGTAGACACCTTCCATCTGTGAATTCTTCCTAAGTTATATCCTTCCAGTTCTGAACATATATTCCTAAGGGAAGGATGGTAACTGGGCTCATGGCAGCATCATGCTCCAAGTGCTTAAGTCAACACTAGCTATTTGCTACAGTGGAGAAATGCTAATTCAAGAAGCAGATTGAAGTCTCTTTGGTTGGGGGCAAGGAGACATAACATACAACTGTCATAAAAGACAGCTGTCTCCTGTGGAGATATTTCATTTTAAAAAGTTTATTCAGGGGCAGCTAGGTGGTACAGTGGATAAAGCACCGGCCCTGGATTCAGGAGGACTTAGTTCAAACCAGGCCTCAGACACTTGACACTTACTAACTGTGTGACCTTGGGCAAGTCACTTAACCCTCAGTGCCCTGCCCCAAAACAAAAAAAGTTTATTCATTAATACCTTGTGCCATTTTCATTATCGTGTTACATGACCAATTTCACACTGAATTTCTACCTCACCCTACCAGGATATACCTGGTCTTTGGCTTTGGCACAAAGCCAGAGACCAGTTATGTCCCAGTAGGATAAGGTAGAAATTGTGCATAGAATCTGGCATTTGTAGCAAGGAAGGCCTGAGTTTAACCCTGCCTCAGATACTTAATAGCTCTGTGACCCTAGACGAAAGTTAATCTTCTTGAGCCTCAGTTTCCTCATCTGTAAAAATAAGTGGGTAGGAGTGACTTCTAGGATCCCTTACAACTTTAAATTCATGGTCTTGTGATCCAACTTTCAATCATTCATGATACCTCCCTAATCTTCTAGATTTGCTGACAACAGTGAATCCTTTGACCTTGTTGCCATCATGGCATTCTGATTACTCTGTCTTGAAACTTGACCTTTCCCCTACAGGAACTTGCTAATTGAACTTAATCAGTGGCCCATAACATGGGCAGGACATCTTTCTTCCCTAATCTGGGCCACAAATCATTTATTTTTTCAGCTAAACCGCTTGGTTAATAACTTACTGTGACAATGGTATAGTGATTCGGGAAGGTTTTGGTTGGATAAGCTGCTCTCATGTACTTCGAATGTATTCCACATGTTTCTGCAACAAATCATATTGATATATTAGGAAGTTCCTTGACTATGAAGAGTATGTACAAATAGATAGAAATCTGGGATATAAAGATTCCAATAGAAATAACAAAAAGCCAATGATGAGGGTTCATAACAATAATGGTTTATACAAATATACTTACTATAATTAGTCTAACATCTATTCTATGTGCTTTTCTTGAACTACTACATTGAATACAGTAAAGAAAGTAAAAATTTCTGAATTCTAATATCCAATTACTCCCAACCAAGCTTTAGGTCATATGAGAAAAGACACTATGCAGAACTGAAAAGTTCTACACCATTTATACTTTAGAATGCA
Source organism: Dromiciops gliroides (assembly GCF_019393635.1). Taxonomy (NCBI): domain Eukaryota; kingdom Metazoa; phylum Chordata; class Mammalia; order Microbiotheria; family Microbiotheriidae; genus Dromiciops; species Dromiciops gliroides. Next base: position 367,618,864 of record NC_057864.1, on the reverse strand, counting down.
TATTAATATGTACTATGATAGTCACAAAAATTTTAAGCAGATGGCTCAGTTTCTTTAAAATCACATTCCATATAACAAAATTCCATCATAAGATAAGACTACGGGGACAGCTAGGTGGCGCAGTGGATAGAGCACTGGCCCTGGATTCAGGAGGACCCGAGTTCAAATTTGGCTTCAGACACTTGACACTTACTAGCTGTGTGACCCTGGACAAGTCACTTAACCCTAATTGCCTCACCAAAAAAATAAATAAATAAATAGATAAGATAAGACTATGAACTGTCCTTTGGCCTTTGTTCTAGAGTATGTAAATTAGCAACAATCAATCAACCAGCATTTATTAGACATATACCATGTGCCAGGCACTGTGCTGGACACTGGACATACAAATACAACTAACAAAACAGCCTCTACTCTCAAAATGTAAGCATATGATCACATTGCTATTTTATCAAAACCTTCCTGTTTCCAAAGAAACAAGTTTCATGTCTTAGTACATTGGTTTCCTACCTATGGATTGTGTTACTGCAAGCGCCCTACAAATCAATAAACATACAGGCCTTCTATATAATGGACAAATTTTATTCCTTACACATAGATGTGTTACTATTTTTCCAATGCCTGGAGATGCTGTCATGATTACTTTGGGACCTGGCTTGTCATTTCATTAATGTAGGGAGCTCAAAGTGAAAAGCTTTCTGAGGGGGCAGCTAGGTGGCACAGTGGGTAGAGCACCAGCCCTGGAGTCAGGAGTACCTGAGTTCAAATCCATTCTCAGACACTTAACACTTACTAGCTGTGTGACCCTGGGCAAGTCACTTAACCCCAATTGCCTCACTAAAAAAAAAAAAAAAAGCGCTTTCTGAGTTTAAATCAGCACCTGCTGTGCAATTTATAGTCTTAATTACAATGAGAGGTTAAGTGACTTTCCCAGTGTTACAGAGTTTACACATGAAAGAGATGGGATAACTTGAAAACAGGTCTTCCTGACCAAAGTCAGCTCTCTATAAACTAAATATTTTAAAGTGTTATTATATATTTAAAGTATTATTGGATTGAGGCAGTTCTGGATGTTCTCTGTACTTTGTAACCCTAGAGGGTTGTCTGCTTCACTGAGAACTCCAGTGACTTGTCTACTATGTGCCTGAGGTGGGGGAGAGGTGACCTGAATTTAGCTCTCTATTTGCTTTGCAATACTTCCTATCAGGCACCAAGGTGCATTGATAGAGAAAGTTTCCTTACCTGGAAGTTCCCTATACTTTTTTTTTTTCCTTTTCCTTTTTTTTTTTCTTGGTGAGGCAATGAGGGTTAAGTGACTTGCCCAGGGTCACACAGCTAGTAAGTGTTAAGCATCTGAGGCCAGATTTGAACTCAAGTCCTCCTGAATCCAGGGCCGGTGCTCTATTCACTGTGCCACCTAGCTGCCCCACTATATTATTTTCTCTAGGTTTCTATGACACTATTCTATCCTGGCTCCCCTCCTACCTTGCTGATTGCTTTTTCTCAGTCTCCTTTGTAGGATTATCATCCAGCTAATGGCACACATCTCTCCCAAGGCTCCATCCTGGACCCTGTTCTCTTCTCCCTTTATATCAATTTGCTTGGTGATCTCATCAGCTCTCATGGATTTTTTATCTTTTCTTTACTAATGATCTTCATATCTACTTATTCAGCTCTAATCTCTTTCCTAACCTCTTGAACTGGATGTCCCAAGGACATATTGAACTCAACGTGTCAAAAACAGATTTCATCTTTCCTCTAAAATCTTTTCTTCTTACTATCACGACCTAGGGGATGTTGCCTACCTCTCATTGACATCCCATATCTAATCTGTTGCCAGATCCTATAGATTTTACCTTCATAATATCTCTTACATTTGCCTCTTTGTTTTAACACTGCCACCACTCCTAGTACAGGATCTCATGACCTCACACCTTGACTATTACAATACCCTGCTGGTTCACTCCCTTCATGTCTTTCCCCACTTTGGTTTATTCCAATCAGCTATCAAATTGATCTTCCTAAAGTGCAGGTTTGACCATTTCACCCTCCTATTCAATAAACTCCAATGGTTGCCCATCTCCTCCAAGAGCAAATAAAAAATCCTTGAAGCCCTTCATAACCCGGCCCCCTCTGGCTTTTCTATCATTTTACATCTTTCTCCTCACTATATACACTGCAACCAGTGACCCTATCCTCCTTCCTGTTCCTCCCACAAGACAATCCAACTCCTGGCTCTGCATTTTCACTGGCTTTCCCCCATGCCTAGAATTCTCTATTCACCTGCACCTCCTTCCTGGCTTCTCTTGCTCCTTTCAAGTCCTAGCTAAAAACCTACCTTCTATAGGAAACTTTCCCCAATTCCCTTCTTTCTGGTGCCTTCCCTCTAGTGATTATCTCCAATATATCTTCTATATCTTTTTTGTACATACTTGTTTGCATTTCGCCTCTCCCATTAAACTATGAATCCCATGACAGTAGGGACTGTCTTTTGTCTTTCTTTGTGTCCCCAAGGCTTAGCACAGTGCCTAGCCCCTAGTGCATCAATAAATGCTTGTTTACTTGATTTGACTTGATTAATAACAGCGAAATCACAGCTACAATCTCTAGGTACTAAAATGATGGCAACTTTTTTGTCATTATGCCTTTTCACAAGAAGAAGACATGAATACTATCATGTAATAATAAAAGAGACAGGCCCCATGAAAATGTTATTTTGTTTGTTTGTTTTTGAGACAGGAGTCATACTCCAAAACCTTGAACACCCCAGGCTTATTTTTTTTAAATACAGTTTCCATGTGGAAAATTGATTTCTCAGTCATTTGTTTTTAATGGGGAAGGAAAGATATTTCCTCTCCAATTATTTCCTCTCCAACACCAAAACACAAAATGTTGGATTTGAGTTTACATAGCTACATTAGAAATTTTCCAACAATGAAAAGCAAACATTTTACTTTTCATCAGGAAACATGACCTTCCCTTTTAAAATTATTTACAAAAATTGAAACAAATACCACCCAGTTGTTATCATGAAATTAACATGTTTTGCAGCTAGAGAAAATCAATACTCTATTTTATTTTTATGTTTCATAGCTCCTTTATCTATCCTTTTATTAATTTGTGAGTCATCACTTAAAAGAACATCTATCAGTACCTTATTATTTTTCTTGTTTTACCCTAGTAGCATTTTCTCTCAGTGAAAAACAAAAACAAAACTCACATTTACGATTTTTAAAAAACTAAAGCAACAGTTACATAGCACTTATAAGACACAATTTTGCATTATCTTGTTAAATCTTCTCATCTACCCCGTGAGGTATTACTCCCATCCTCATTTTATAAATAAAAAGTCTAAATCTCATATAGGTTCAGCAGCTGGCCCCTGGTCAGCTTTACAGCGTCACTTCAAGATCTTTCCAATATAAACTATATCCATTAAACTAAAACTCAACAGAATAGCCACTTTAAGTGGTGTGGCAGCCTATGTCCAGGTCTACATACCTTCCTCATACCTATATACCTGGTATGAGGAAGCAGCTAGAGTTTCAAGGAAGAAGTTCCTAAACTGCTATGGAAGTAGAGCAGATAGGATTATAAGCCACCAAGACTGGAACTAAAACATAATGGTGTATAACTAAAGGCTTTATACTGGTGGTGCAGTATTTGGTAGCCTTTCTCCCATCCGACCCCTCCCCCTCCCTGGGCATATGCATTGTTCCAGCTCAGTGACCTGTACCATCTCAGATCTAAGGGTTTCCCCATACCATGCCTCCTGACGCCCTTGTGAACAGTCTCTGTATGGGAAACTGAAGCAAAATTAGATCTACTAATGCACATCCTTGCTACGTATTCAACATCTATATCACTTAGAAGCTAAGTAAATCTATTCCTTTATAACCCCCTTGTTTGTGTGTAGGGGGGGGCAATCATTCGGGCCATCCTTATGTATGGGCTCAAGATGGTTTTCTGAGCTTCCAAGCACAAGCATCTCCTACATAAAAGATGGGGAAGTAGTTGATTAAGAGGTTGAAAGCAAATAAAAATCAGCCTATAAAGAAGGAAATTCTAGATCATAAATCTAGAGGTGGGAGATACCTCAAAGGCCATCTAGAATACCCCCTTCACTTTATAGAAGAGGAAACTAAAACACATCAATTAGTATTTGTTGAAATGAATTTAAAAGTGAATTAAATAATGAAACTGATATTTCTGCTAAATTTATACTTCAGCATTCTGGAGTTGATACTTATGAAATCTTTTGATTGACTATACACTATGGGTTGACTATAAACTGAGTCTTGGGAGATTCTGACTCATTAGCCTTTTTTTTTTTAATGTTGAAGGGTAGTATAGTATTATTTGCCTACTCTAAGACTCTCTGGAAAACTCTACCCTCTTACACTGCCTTAATAGAGAGCAGTTGTACACATGTGGTTACAAAGGCACACCTATGCGTTCTTACCTGTCCATATACAGGAGGCGATATGGAAGTGGGAAGATCAAAGAAGGAAATAAAAACCCATAATTTGCCCCTAGCAAATAAAGCTATTCTCAATTGTGTCAAATTCTACACAAACAAGTGATGGAGAAAGGAAGGGCCTATACAAGTATGAGTGTAGGGTTAGGGTGCCATGGATAAGATACATTATACAATAAATCAAATTTCAAATCCAAGGGCCAAAGATGAGGCTGCTACAGTCACTGGAGACTTACTCAGTTTGTTGATATTAGGCATCAGTGTGCTCCATGTATGTAAATACTCAGCTCTAAAACCATCCATGGAAAACAAAATCACAGGTGGCAGGCTAAACCTAAAAGTATAACATGCAAAAAAAATTATTAGTCATTCTAATCATAAAAAGGAAAGTACTCTCCTATTTTCTGTTTGTCAGTCTCTAGATTAGAAAATGTTCAGATAATTAAAACATGCTTAGGAAGGAGAATGAATTGCAGGAAATGGTCAAGGTTTGTTTATATTATCTCCCTTTTAAAAGGTAAGGTTGTAGTGATCTTTGGTCTACTTAAGCCTCCTGCACAACTGTCTTCAACCCAGCCCTTTCAATATGGGAGTCCTTTCTTGTCATTTTAGGGTTCCCTAATGAGTATATCAGAACCCAATCTTTAGACCTTTTATCATAAACCAGTGGTATTCCCTCCACCCCTGCTTCAATGTGGCTAATCTGGTATCAGGCTCTGGTCATGCCCAATCCCTTTGATTTAGGGCCAAAGAAAATAAAGACCAACTAGGCCCCATTCTAAGCCCTATATAAGTGCCCCATCTATAGCTAAAACTCTAGTGCCCATATTCTACAGGAAGCCTTTCCCAACCTCTCTAGTGCCTTCCCTCTTTTAATTTCCTATTTATCCTGTATAGAGCTTGTTAGTATATATTGGTTCACTGGTCTTCCCCATTAGATTGGGAGCAACTTGAGGGCCCAGACTATCTTTTGCCTCTTATTTTTGTATCCTCAGCACTTAGCAGAGTGTCTTGGCACATAGTAAGAGAACAAATGTTTCTTGACAGAATGACTGACTTTTCACCTAAGAACTATCTATCCCAGGGGCATCCTTTCCCCTGCTGGAGCTGTTTTTAGTCAGGAGCATGTGCTGAAAAACCTGCATCCATGACCTTGACCTCTTCCTGACTTTGCAGTTCTTGGTGCTTCCTAATCCCTCCATGGAAATTCTCTGACTTATTTATCCTCTGGAATTACCTCAGGTGGTTTCCCTCACTATTCCCACTTCCTAATCAAAGGCAAAAAGGGTCAGGACAATGGTTAACAAACTGGTTTATAGATTTAGGGCTGAAAGGGGCCTTTAGAAGCCGTTGAATCTAACTCCCTCATTGTACAGTGAAGGAAAATGATACCCAGAGAGGTTAAATGACTTGCACAAATTCACGTCAGCAGTAAATTTGAGAACTAAAATTTGAATCCAAGCCTTGTGATTCCAAATACATAAGTCCACTATCTCACACTGCCTTGTTTTGCTGGGTTTTACTGCAAACTCCTACAGGTATTCATTTCTAAAAGATGTTTTTTTTCCTGTTGAGGGAGGAAAAAAAACAACCCTGCGACCTAAGTAGTTCACTAAGAAATAATGAGATTGATGTAAGTGATAAGTAAGTTGAAATTAAACCTTCTCTCTGGTCAGCAATACACAGGAATGAGCTAGGTGAGGCATCTGGTATGTATATAACCTTTTCACACTTCTGGGAAAACATCCCTTTACAAAGAAACAACATATATGGTTGATCAAAACCAAATAACAAAAGAAAAGGCTTTATTTTATGAAATTTCCCACAGAAAAATTACATATTTTTAAATCCTTTGTTTTGATAAGTACATAGCACTAGATATTTCCCCAAAAAAAATTACAGTGTGAATTAAGTGATCACAGTTATTTCTCAGTAAAACTCACTAAATTGAGGCATGAGGCTTAAGAGGGAACAGTTCATCTTATATATGTTTAGATGGCATAATGAAGAATCTATTTGTTACCAAGACCCATTTACAGGGCAGCTAGCTGGCATAGTGGATAAAGAACCGGCCCTGGATTCAAGAGGCCCTGGGTTCAAATCCAGCCTCACACACTTGACATTTACTAGCTGTGTGACCCTGGGTAAGTCACTTAACCCTCATTGCCCTGCCCACCCCCCCAAAAAAGACCCATTTTCCTGATTTTTTTTTTTTGAGTCCTGGCTCACTTTGCATGGAGTGTCAGGAGACTGGGATGCTGAGGAGACAAGTGGTTAAAAGTAAGCCAGCACTTCCTTTCTAAGAGTGAAAAAAGTTCTCCCCCCTTTGAGAGAACAGCCAAGAAGGTGACTGATTGTCCTGGCACTTTTTCAAAGAGGTAAAGCCTGCTGTTATAGGAACTGTGGTTGATAAGCCTTAAGCTAGAGAGGAGAGAATAAGGGGAAGGAGAAACCTAGGGACAAGGTAGGTAAATTAGGCTGTGTGCTGTACTCATCATTGAGCTCTTTTACTCAATGGACAAGGGGTCTCCTTCCCTCGGGCCATCATCAGAGCCATAACTACTGGTAAAAAGCAAATGTGACTAACATGAGGTAGGGTATTTCCTCTTCAAAAGTGTGCCATCCCCAGCAATCACCCATTTTATAGCTGAGGACAAATGCAATGATAGCAGCAATTGGCAAAAGCCTGTCTAGTAATACCTAGTGGAAACACAATAGAGAAACTGGATTCTGGTTCCCATTTACAGAGAAAGATGGGTCAGTGAGCAGAATAATAGTCTATACGTGCAGGGGATTAAATTCTCACTAAGATATTACCTAGAAACTGAGATGAAATACTTTTTTTCATAAATGCGTCTTAAATTAAGTGATAAAATAATTAAAGGAGGAGAAAGAAACTTCCTGGGCTAATTAAAGTGAGGCAAGCATACATAGCATTATGGATTTATAGCTGGATGGCCCAAACCACTTATTTTATAGATAAAGAACTGAGTCCAAGAGAAGTAAAATAACTTGGCAAGGGTCACCCAGCTAGTAAACACATAAGGCATGGCTTAAACCTAAGTATCCTTGACTCCCAATCCACCAGTCTATCCACTACAATTGAACTGCTTTTATTTTTCCAAGCTCATAATATTTTATTTCAAGTGTTTACTTTTTGCTAATACTCAACCTGCCTTAAGGAATGTTCAGAAGTATAAACTCCGACAATATAAGCAATCTGCTTTAATTCTAAAATTAATTATTTTAGTTAGAATTAATAATTAGTTCATTCCTATTCTAAAAAGTACCATCCACAAAATCTGATATGCCCCTTCTTTCTGTTTCAATTCAGTCTTCCTAACTGCTAAAAGAGAATCAAATACTCAAATCAATCTCACCCTTTTGGACACTGAAACTCCTGAGAAGCATTACATTCTTCATCTACCCAGCGCCTTTCTCCTAAAAACATGAGATCAAAATGTTTAGATATCAGAAAACGAGAAGATAAAAAGAAAATGCATAGACAGCATACTTCATCTGAAGATAAGCTATTCTATTTATGGTACTCTCTAAAAATAAAGTATTTTACTACAAAGCTATAATCGGGACATAATAACTAGTGCTTTTCTTGGATAAGCAGGGTATTTCCTAATTCTGTACCTCACAATCCTTTGTTCATTCTACGTCATGCAGAGCCAACCCTTCCAATCCTACCTCTCTCCTGTGGTCCAACTTTTCCTCTTCCCTACAGTACAGCTATGTTCTCCCCATGTGCTATACAATCACATCCCCACCCCATCACCACAACATTACACCTGCTCTCAGGTGTCAAGGCTCATTAGCCATGACATAAGGGATGCGATTTGGACTCTTTAGGGATGGACCACTTCATCTCCTGGCATAGTGGTATCCAATCAAGGATTATTGTCTTTTGTTTGCCTCCTCCCCTTCCCTCCCCACCCTCCAATTGATCTCCACATGCCAGAACTCCTGGTTACAACTATGGAGGAGACAATTTTTCCAGAGAAAATGAATGCAATTTAAATTATTAGCATATACAATTTACTGCGTGGCATATAAAGGCTTGGGACAGATAAGTAACCTTATCTGAATAACTACTTCTTACCAAGAAATAGGTTTTTTTGGTTGTTTTTTGTTTTTTTATGGGGCAATGGGGGTTAAATGACTTGCCCAGGGTCACATAGCTAGTAAGTGTCAAGTGTCTGAGGCTGGATTTGAACTCAGGTACTTCTGAATCCAGGGCCCGTGCTTTATCCACTGCGCCACCTAGCCACTCCCTAAGAAAGTTTTGAAAGGAAAATAGTCCTGAGAAAAGACAAGGAGTGAATTTTATTTCAGGAAAATTACAGCGGATAAAGCACGGGCCCTGGATTCAGGAGTACCAGAGTTCAAATCTGGCCTCAGACACTTGACACTAGCTGTGTGACTCTGGGCAAGTCACTTAACCCTCATTGCCTCGCAAAAAAAAACAAAAAGAAAGAAAAAGAAAAAGAAAAAAGAGAGAGAGAAGAAAATTCCACTATAATGAGCTAAAGTGTATGCCTGCTTTTTAAAGTATTGGGTAATTGTAACCACCAAAATAAATGTGCTTACAAGTATATTGAGGGACAAAAGGAGTTAGTGTGGAAAAGAAAAGAAAGGATGAGGTCAAATGAAGAATTTAACAATAATCTTAAACTCCAAACTTTGCCTCTTCCTGCTAAAGAAAGAGCCTATAATATACACTGTCAGAGCTATATATAACTACCAATTTTAGTGTCCAAAACAAATTTCCCTAAACATACCAAGACAAAACAGCATAAAATATGCCCTAAAATCAATTGGTTTTAGTCAAATGAGGTTTGGAGGGGAAGAGGAGAAATCCCAAGATATCAGATGTAGCCTTAAATAAAATTTTTATGACAAATTCAGTTGGGGTCAAAGGAGAGAAGACAGGACAAGAGGAAGTGACCAGCACACCATCTAGTTGCTTCCTATTCCAACTAGTTATTCTTCCCAACTAGTTGTTAAATTCAATTGTTTCTATTTTGCTGAAGGAATTTAGGTACTGCAAATATCCATTAAATTTCAGTGGCATAGAACTAATCTCTAGTCACCATAACCTGGTTATAACTCTGCACACTGTATTTCTTCCAAAAATTAAATGAAAAGCCAAACGACGTCCAATCCCAAATGAATACTCAAATATTCCACAGCCTGTCCTAATTTTTGCACTTTGTTATTAAATTAAGATATTCTTTTGCATTTGTCAATCTTTTTTTTTCAGGATAAAACAGAAGAAAATGATTCATCTTTGTTCTTTCACTTACCTTTGCAAACACTTGTATAATCAGTACAACAGTCTTTTCTCTGCAAGCAGTCGTCAGAACAAGAACAGAGGCTATTAGGTAGCCGAGTCTCTCCACAACGAAATGTATTGCATGTCCATATCTGAGCTGCAAATTTCATAAGTCAACTGAGTATTTAGTAAGTTAAAGTTCACTATAAGAAAATATGGGGGCCAGCTAGGTGGCACAGCAGTTAGAGCACCGGCCCTGGAGTCAGGAGGACTTAGTTCAAATCGGGCCTCAGACACTTGACACTTACTAGCTGTGTGACCCTGGGCAAGTCACTTAACCCTCATTGTGCCCCACCCCCCAAAAAGAAGGTGGGAGGTAAGGGGAGTCTTGAAGAAATTGAAGGCAGCCAGGAAGTAGATAGAGGTGAGGAGGGAAAGCACCCCAGGTATAGGAGACAGCTGGTGAAAAAGCTGGTGTTTATTGACTGGTAGGGTGTAACATGGTCACAGCTAAAATGATTTAGGAAAATCACAGGCAGCAAGGCCTAAGCAGCAGGACTTCATCTCCCAGTCATTTTTCAGTCCCTTGCAATATGGCTTCTGACCTCAGAATTGCTCTTCTTTATCCTTCTTGAACACTCCTGATCAAAGGCTCCTAGAAATATTTTTCCCCCTGGTTTTCCATAATGCTTCTCTCTCCTAGTTTTCCTCCCCCCCTTTCTGACCAGCCCATCTTTTTCAGTCTCTTTCAGTGGATCATCATCATCCATGGCCTGATCTCCATGCATGGGTGTACCATAGGCTACCACCCTTGGTTCCCTTCTGTTGCTACTATTTCTCTTGGTGATCCCATCAGCAAGAATAGATTTAATTATCATCTCTATGCAGATAGCTCATAGATCTTTCAGTCCAACTCTGGTCTCCCTCTTAAGTTCTAGTGCCCCATCATCAACTGCCTGATAGATATATTCACTGGATGTCATATAGACACCTCAGAACTAAACCCATTATTGTCCCACCAAAATCCATGTCTCTCCCTCACTTCTTTCTTTCAGGGCATCACCCAGGTTTACTCTCTATAGCCAATCCATTGCCAAGTGTTGTTAATTCCAACCTTACAACATCTTCTGCATCTTGCCCCTTCTCTTCACTCCCAGACAACCTCACATAAGGACCTAGTTCAAGTCCTTATTACCTCAAACCCAGATTTTTACAATAGCATCTTAGTTGGTATCTTTATCTCCAGTCTCTCCTCTGTTTAATCCATCCTCCACTCAATTGAAAAACTGATATTTCTAAAGCACATACCACTCCCCCACTCAAGAATTTTCAGCAGCTTTCTTTTGCCTCAAAAATAAAATATAAAAAGAAGATCCAGTTTGGCACTGAAAGCTCTTTGTACTCTAATTCCTACCTATCTTTCAGGACTCAATTTAAATCACTTTTATTCATGCACGCTATTGTCCAAATAACCTTTCCTACACAATAGTCTATCTCCTATTGCTGTGTCTTTGCACAGGTTTAACATCCCCCATGCTTAGAATCCTCTTCACCTGCACCTCTCAACAGGCCTGACTGGGGGTAGCTAGGTGGCACAATGGATAAAGCACTGGCCCTGGATTCAGGAGGACCTGAGTTCAAATCCGGCCTCAGACACTTCATACTTACTAGCTGTGTGACCCTGGGCAAGTCACTTAACCCTCATTGCCCCACCAAAGAAAGAAAAAAAAAAGTCCTACCTCTAGTTAAGGCTCAGATCAAAGGCTAAATCCTTCAAAAAACCTTTCCTAATCCTTTTGTTATTGCTGCTTTGTATTTAGGATCATAGATTTAGAACTGGAAAGGACCTTAAAGGTCATCTAATCCTAGCCAATAATTTACCTCTGAAGACGCTTGAGGCCTAGAGGAGTTAATTGATTTAACTTTATGTTTATTTTAGATTTATTTTTCTACTGTACATATTAATTCAGTGAAACATAAATTCCTTAACAGCAGGGATGTTCCTTCCTTTTTTTCCCTTTTGCATCCTCAGCACTTAGGGTAAAGTCTAAACACAGTAGTACTCTAATAAGTGCTTATTGAATTGAATTCCCTAGTTTTAGAATTCTCCCACAGGCCATTGTTTCACCTCTCAAATGGATAAGAGTAGCAGTCTTTACCCTATGACACTACATCATCTATGCTAGTGTACATCTCTTGAAACAGACAGCCCATGAGACTGACATGTTGAGGAGCAAAACAGAGCTTATTCAGGTAATACAATATTGATGAGTACTTAAGGTAACATAAGAGAGGAAAAAAAACATTAAATATATTTGAGGCATTTTGTGTGTAGTTGGGTAAGTGCATGCCATATACCTACAAAGTATATATGCTCTTATGACTCATAGGTAATAAATATGGGTTGTCATTAAGATCAAATGAAGTAATAATTGTAAAGCTCCCCAGCATAGCACCTGGCACAGAGTATGTGCTATATACATGATAGCTACTATTACATGAAAATACACTTTAAAAAAAGATGATACATGCAAAAGAAGCTATAAGCAATGCATATCTAGCTATGGAACTATATAGAGATATTCAAGTATGTGGGCATACTTCTATTTAGCCAGTAGTTTTCCTTGGTGTTTAGAGCAAAGCAAGAAGTTTCCTTGGATTCTCTTCTGTACTGGGAGCTCAGGTATCTTCTCTACACCTCACACTCTCCCCAGTGCCTCCCCACTCCCAAAGCCAGCACCAGAAGACCTAATTACAAAGAGAACAAAAATGTCACTAACAGTCTCTTCCCCTTAAATGTTCCTCTCTTCTAAACTTCCATATTACAGTTGAGGAAACCACCCTCCTCCCAGTCCCCCAGGCTTCTAAGCTCAGGGCCATGCTTGGAGCCTCATCTGTACTCACTCCACATATCTAATACTTTCACAACACCTGTCATATACATAACTGCCGCCTGGTGCAGAACCCTTGTGCCTGGACTATGACAATAGACTCATCTTCCAGAATTCAAATCTGACCCCAGACACTACCTGTGTGACCCTGGGCAAGTCGCTTAACTCTGTTTGCCTCAGTTTCCTCATCTATAACATGAACTGGAGAAGGAAATGGCAAAACCACTCCAGTATCTTTGCCAAGAAGACCCCAAATGGGGCAGCTAGATGGCATAGTGGATAGAGCACCAGCCGTGGAGTCAGGAGGACCTGAGTTCAAATCCGGCCTCAGACACTTAATGTGTACTAGCTGTGTGACCCTGGGCAAGTCACTTAACCCCAATTGCCTCACTTAAAATTAAAAAAAAATAATAAAAAAAAGAAGACCCCCAAATAGGGTGACAAAGAAGTGAACGTGACTGGAGTGACTAAACACTCCTCGTGCCTGGAATGCTTTCTCTCCTGGCCTCCCTGGTTTCCTTCAAGATTCAGCTCATGGGGCAGCTAGGTGGTGCAGTGGATAGAGCACCGGCCCTGGAGTCAGGAGGACCTGAGTTCAAATCCGACCTCAGACACTTAACACTTACTAGCTGTGTGACCTTAGGCAAGTCACTTAACCCCAATTGCCTCACTAAAAAAAAAAAAGATTCAGCTCACATCACACTATCTACCAGAGGCTTTTCCTGGTCCTCACCCATTGTCTTCACACACACACACACACACACACACACACACACACACACACACACACACACAGAGCTAGTGTCTTTCCTCTGAGATTACCTCCTGTTTACATGGCATATATAATGAATGTACATAGTCGTTTGCATGTTGTCTCTCCTCATTAGAATGTGAGCTCTCTGAGGACAGACACCATGTCTTTGCCCTTCTTTGTAATCTCAGTGCTTAGCCCAGTGCCTCATACATAGTGAGAACTCAGTAAATGCTTGTCAACTGACTGACACCTAGGTAGATCTTAGAGATTATTTGCAACTAAAGAAGTGCAAAATAAAAACTTTAAAAGGTGACTAGCTAACATTATCATATTTAATATGCATTTATTTTTAAGGTAAAAGCAAACCAATAAAATAAGCCTTCCTTTTATAGTTTAGCAGGGATCCCAGCTAGGTAAGTAATTTTTTGGTCTAGCTTTGTTAGGTCTTGTGAAGTGAGAATTTCAGAATCATAGATTCTCAGGGTTAGAAAAGATGTCAAAGCCTGTCCAATCAGTCCAACCTGCACAAATAATAGTCCCCTCTACAACAAGCCCTACAAGGAGTCATCTAGCCTCTCTTATCTTGAGATGTGTACTGAACGAGGCCTTGGCCTACTAGAAGGTAGAAAGCAGGACTGTTGACATCCTTCCACAAAATAAGTTCCATATCAGTACTGTTCCAGAAAGCAAATGACAGTGATAGGCTAACTCATGCATTGTCAGTGCACGTACTCGATTTCACACAAGTTTCTTCAAAATCCCAGCAGCAGTTCTTCCTCTCTCTGCAGCCACTGTCACATTGGCAGCCCTCCAGTCCTCTGTAGGACTGCACGTAGCATTTGTTTCTACAACTCCCTGTGAAAAGAAAAGGGAAAGAATAATACGTTACAGGGGCAAAGAGAATTTCAAGTTTTCTTCTTTTCCTGTTCTCTAACGGCACGCTTCCTTGGCTTAATAAATAAAAATACACCTACTGCTTGAACCTACTTGAATCTCCTAATTACAAGGTTATGTTTGATTTAATAAAATAAATCTAGTACAGAAAAAAAAAAACTTCAGAAAGAAAACTGTTAAGTGGATTTTATCTTCCCACTGATTTTTCCATTACAAACTGCAGAATGAGCATCCTCCTAGATAAGCAAACAGCAATAATGGGAACAAAGGAAACCGTTCTGCTGGCTGCTGAAATTTCCTCTGGTTTCAGGGTCATTCATATGCTACAGCATACATACATCTCATACTGCTTTTCATACAATGGAGAAATGTTTATCTTTTTTCTGATTTTTGTCACAGATAATACCAGGAGAGACTGACTCATCAGCTATGCATGAGCAACTTAGACTTAAAAAGCAAGTGGCTCCTAAAAGTCCTTTGATCAAACATAATGTAACTCTGCTATTTACTCAGTTCACAGAATTGTTCCTAGGCTTGTAGTTTTCCGTATTGCCTTAGACTTTGCATGGCTGACATTTCTAGTCTAATCCTTTTTTTATGCTTTATAGTAGTGCTCCCCACCCCCTTCTTAGCTATATGGACTGGCTTCTAGGGAAAGACCCCGTCTTAGATATTATAGAGCCTCTTGGTCTGTTCCTTCCTTAGTATTTTTTTTTTTTTGCAGGGCAATGGGGATTAAGTGACTTGCCCAGGGTCACACAGCTAGCAAGTGTCAAGTGTCTAAGGCCACATTTGAACTCAGGTCCTCCTGAATCCAAGGCCAGTGCTTTATCCACTGCGCCACCTAGCTGCCCCATTCCTTGGTATTTCTAAACCATATTTCCCACTCAATCATTTGGGATGGATTCTCAAAGTCCTACCCTGTTCCCAAACAAGCAACAAAGGGCCTATGAATCCCTGTGACACTGATATTCAGAGAAGACAAACAAAATGGCAGTGAAGGATCCAGGACCCTTCACTTCATGGTTATAGCTCCATAGGAAAACTGTACAATGCACTGGCCAAGGTGCAATTGAATGATAAATTTGCAAGTATACCTCAATTGTTTACCAATATTCACAACCCAGGGAGTTACCAAATAAAAATAAAAATATGGTCACTGTATGTAGCACTGGAAAAGCAGCTATACAAACAGCAGTGGAGAAACCTCCCAGCTGCATCTTTGGCAGTTGAAAGAACAGCCTTGTATCTCCAACACTGGCATTACTGCTACCACTGGAGAACATGGGGCTTATCAATTACTATTCCTTTCTTCCTCTAAGAATTAATGAAAGAAACCTAAGATTTGAAAACAGATTGCTCTTAAATGAAAGACAGTATGGGGTATGGAAGTATAGAAGATTGGCCTTGGCGTCAGGATGATCAAGGTTCAAGTACTGCCTCTGAGACTTGTGACTGTGAACAAATCACTTAATTTCTCAATGCCCTGACAACTTTTCAAAGCTGCATGCAGTTGCTAACCTACATAAAAAGGGGATTTTTTTCCCATCTGAGAAGCTCTCCACACCAATGAAATCACACATCTGGACCCAAAAAAAGTCACATTTGGATTTAATTTGGCAAGCAAGTGAGATGACCAGATCTTGGAATAACTAAGGTTAATTTGGCAGTAGTATGGACTGAGACTAGAGGTGGGAAAGCCAACTAGAAGACTATTAGGATAGTTCAAGAAGACATCAATAATGACCTATACAGTGTAGCAGCAATGACAATAAAGAGAAAGTAATAAGTGTAACAACAAAAATAATAACTTAACATTTATAATGTTTTAATGTTAGCAAACAAGATTCCTCACAACAACCCTGCAAGGTCTTGGGAATGCTTTAATACTGTTTTACCATCTAAGAGAACAGAAGTAGGGCATCAGACAAAAGCTATCACCCTCTTCAACATGACAGATCTGTCCCCTATGCCTACAATGCCTCCCTCCCCATCACCACCTCCTAGCTCCTCTGGCTTCCTTCAAGTTCCAGAAAAAAATCATACCTTCTGCAAGAAACTTTTTCCAATCTACCTTAATACTACTAACTTCTAAGATTACCTTCAATTTATTCTGGACAGACCTCATTTGTACATAGTCATTTGAAAGTTATCTCTCATTAGACCATGAGTTCCTTGAGAAGGACTTTTTTTTTTGCCCTTTTTTTCTTTCTTTTTTTGGTATTCCCAATATGGCACATAGTAAGTACTTCATGGCTGTTTTGTTTGTCCTTTGTTCTCAAAAAGGGCCACGACATGGGGTGATGTCATAACTTGCATTGAATTGGATTTAAGTGAGGGAGGGCTGTGCAAGATCACCAACCTCACTCTCTCCTCCACAGCCATCTGGGTCTAGTGGCAAGATAGATATCAGGACAACTAGAGATGTTTAAAGCAATTGGGATTAAGTGATTTGCCCAGGGTCACACAGCTAGTAAATGTCTGAGGTGAGATTTGAACTCAGGTCCTTGATTCTAGGGCCAGTGCTTCATCCACCTAGCTGCCCCTACATGGAGGTGTACTTTATAAACACTTGTTGACTTAACAAGAATGTTGACATCGCTTACATAGATTGAATATCCTCAAGATATAATAACTGACATTTATATAGCACTTTCAAGATTGCAAAGAACTTTATGTATATTAACATATCCTGAAGGGCATATATATTTGAAGTACCTCTGTAACTTCTAATAACATTAGGATTCTGAAAGCCAGGTCCCCTGAGGGACAAAAGGGAAAGTCAAAGACTTTGGCAAAGAAAAAAACCTCAGAACCAGCTGCCCCCTGCTTTACAGGGAAAGGGAAGGGAAGATAAAGGGAGCCTTACCTGGTTAAGGAAGAAAAAGACATCAAGATAGTGAGATACTTTAAAAGGCCCCTCTCCTTACCCCCAAGTAAAGGACTGAACTAACTCTATTCCACCAGAGGATAGGCACTTTGAGACATAGCCTTGGACTTGTTTTTTTATTTTGTTTTGGTTTTTTGGTGAGGTGATTGGGGTTAAGTGACTTGCCCAGGGTCACACGGCTAGTTAAGTATCAAGCATCTGAGGCCACATTTGAACTCAGGTCCTACTGACTCTAGGGCTGGTGCTCTATCCACTGTGCCACCTAGCTGCCCCTATTGGACTTGTTTTTAAAAGGTCTCTCTTTCCTTTTCCCCTCCCAAGAAAAGGGTTTCAACTAAAGCCAGTCTTAGAAGGAGAAGTTAACCTTGGCATCCCAGGTAATGGAAAAAGTATGAGCAGCTGGCAGATGACTTTAGTGTGACTCCTGAGGAAAGGAGGAGTCAAAGTGAGGGAAAGAGTCTCTCAGAAAGATTACCCCCCCAGGGGGAAAAATAAGGCCCCAATTTAGCCTAATCATCAGATAAGGGGAAATCTACAACTTTATGTTTTGAGGCCTTAACATCACTCATCAATGAGTAAACAAAATAATAATGACAAAGGCTTTTTATGCTGGCAGGTATGCCCAAAACAGAAATCCAGAAGAGAAGAATAACACCCAAAACACCTATGATCTTAAACTCAGAAAAAAAAAAAAGGTTTGCCCACAAAATCAAATCCCTAGTAATGATATCTTTAAAGAGAGTTTAAAATTAAAAGAAAATGTAATGTATAAGGTAGTAGAAGAAAATGTACCTGGAAAACAGACTAAGTAGTAATAACTTAAGAACCTTTGATAAGGAGGATGATTTTTATGGGAATTTTTTTAGGGGTGGGGCAGTGAGGGTTAAGTGACTTGCCCAGGGTCACGCAGCTAGTTAGTGTCAAAGGTCTGAGGCTGGATTTGAACTCAGGTCTTCTTGAATCCAAGGCCTGTGCTCTATCCACTGCACCACCTACCTGCCCCCTTTTCTGGGAATTATTAAAGAAAACTACCCAGACATGTTAGAACCAGGGCAATGTGAAAATAGAAAGAATTTACCAATAAGCTCTTAAAAGAAACCCTAAAACAAAAATTCCTGGAATGTCATTGCTAAAATCCAGAGCTTGTAAACCAAAGACAAAATACTACAACCAGCCTGAAAGAAAGAATTCAAACACTGAGGAACCAGATCACATAGAATTTAGTGGCTACCACTATAAGGGACCAGAGAACATGGAATATGATATTCCAAAAGGCAAAGGACTACCAGGAATAATTTATCCAACAAAACTGAATATAATTACAAAAGAAAAAAAAAAGAACATTGAATGAAATAGACTTTCAAACATTCCTAATTTAAAAAAAAGAGAAAGAGAGCTATAACACTGAATCAAGAGAAAAATAAAAAGATAAACACAAGTGAACATTCAGAAGAGACTTTATGAGGATGAACTATTACATTCTAATGAGGGAGGGAGTGATATAAAAAGTTACATCATAAAGAAATTAGAGGAGCAAGTAAGAAGTTACCTATCAGATCTAAGGACAGAGGAAGAATTTATGACCAAACAAGGGATAGAAAGGATCACAGAAAATTAAATAGATCATTTTGATTACATACAATTTAAAATTTTTTGCACAGACAAGTAAGTTTAGGAATTGAAAGAAACAAATGGGGGAAAATCTTCACAGCAAATTTCTTTGATAAAAGGTTTCATTTTCAAAATAAGGACTTCATGCAAATTTGTAAGAATAAGAGCCATTCCACAATTGATAAGTGATCTAAGGATATAAACAGGGAAGTCTGAAGGAAAGAAATATGGACTACATAGCCTTTTTTTTTAGCTCCAAATCATTAATAATTAGAGAAATGCACATTACAACATCTCTGAGTTTCCATCCATCAGATTAGGAAAGATGAGCTCTTCTCCGCCCCCCCCCCCCAAAATGGCAAATGTTGGAGGAACTGCAGTAAACCAGACACAGCAATGCACCTTTGGTGCAGCTGTGAAATGGTCCAGACATTCTGGAAAACAATTTAGGATTATTGCAAAACATTACTAAACACATAACCTTTGAACCAAGCCATACTGTATTAGTCTTATCTTTGAAGAGATTTTAAAAAAAGGAGGAAATAGTCCTTTATGTAAAAAAATATTTATAGCAGGTTTTCTTTTGGTGGCAAAAACTGAAAATTTCCTTCCTTCCTTTCTTCCTTCTTTTGTTCCTTCCTTCTTTTCTTCCCTCTCCTTCTTCCTTTTCTTCATGCCTTCCTTCTTTTTCCTTCCCTCCCAACTTCCTCCTATCTTGTTATCCCTTCTTCTTTCCTTCCCTGCTTCCTTCCTTTGTTTTCAATAAGTCATAGGAAGGGGGGAAAAAACCAAATGCTTTATTTATAATTGGAAATACATATAATTTTTTAATAGCCAAGGATAGATCCCTACAACACTCCATTAAAGTCCTACTTCCAGGATGGCATCAAACTATTTCCATTGTAAAGATGGAATGAATAATGAATTCACTAATCACCTTGATTTGTTTGAGCTCCCTTATTATCCAGGAGAGGCTGAAATAACCTGGGAACTGGAATCCACCAATCAGGAGGCAGAATGAGGGTTGCTTGATTTTGACATACCAGTGATCCTTTGCGCTTTTTACTGGGTCAAACTGAAATACCTCTACTGTGCTAGCAACTACAAGGTCAGCTCAAACTGGTTATCCTGGTCCCAAACAGAGAGAGCTTGTAAAAACATCCTGGTTCCAGGTACACCGCATTCCTCCCATTCTCCACCCAATTCCTGGAACTCTCCTGTCCAGAAAACCCCCCAAACCCTCCCCCCAGAACCTCCCAAAGTCCTGCCTCCCTTTGTTGTAAAACCACTGGCTAAAGCCCAATCTTCAGAACCCTGTACTCTCCCAATAAACACTTTTGGTTTTGCTCTTGAACTGTGCCTCTGTTCCCTCGGCAATGTGCCTTTATTAATCACCATTAATGATTACCTTCTTTCCATTGACAAAACAATTTCTGAATCCACTGAACTGTATTATTATTATTATTAATCTAAACCACATTTCATTTTTGTATATAAAATGGAATCATAGGCTAACAGATTTTAGAACCCTACAATTATATAACCCTTTACAAATGACAGCCACAGAAGGTATCTGAGCAGGGGAGAAACATATTAGGAAGTAAAGGTGATGTAGGAACAATGGAGGCAGCTAGAGGTTCAGTGGATAGAGCACTGGACCTAGATCCAGGAAGACTTGAGTTTAAATCCAACCTCAGACACTTACTACCTGGGTAACCTTGGGTAAGTCACTTGACCTCTGCTTGCTTTAATCCACTGGGGAAGGAAATGGTAAACCACTCCAGTATCTTTGCCAAGAAAACCTCTTGGAGAGTAATGGTATGCTATGGTCCATGGGGTCATGAGGAGTCAGACAAGACTGAACAAAAGAAACAAAGGATAGGATATCAACTATTTTTTTAAATTAAGAAATTAAACTGAAAAAATCCTTGAACTATATAAAATCCAAGCTTCTCATATCATTTCAATAGCCTTGAGTTAGCTAGACCATTAATTGGTGTCACAAGAACTGGACCCTATTCAATATAGATTTGGCATTCTTGAGAGTATGAAATGCCAATAACTAGGCAAATATATTAAAGTTAACACATGAATGATTTCTGAAGATTTACTTCTGGGTTGGCATGAAGAAATACTTGGATTCTCAACAAATACTAAAACTAGTTTGGCAAGACCAACTTTACATGCAAATGCAGGCCTTTTGATACTTAGAATAACAGAAATGATGAGACAAATAATTGCAGTTCATAAGAGGAAACACAGATGTTCAAATGAAATTTCTTTTATTCGTTCCATAAACATTTGCTAATTACTTGCTATTTGCAATGGAACTATATTGCACTGGGAACTATGTATATAAGTCAGCCACAAACTTTGCTATGTGAGCATCTAGTGGGTGAACCAAGGTACATACACAAATAAATATAATTCAAATCAAAAAACTACATGAGTGGATAAGATGATAGAATTGAGGGTTGGAAAATACCTTGAAATCATCTTTTTTAGAGATTCTTAACCTGGGGTTCAAGGACCAATAGATTTTAGTAAGTCTGTGAACTTGGATGAAGAAAAAAATATATATGTATATATATTTATTTATATATTTATCTTACTAACATCTAACTAAAATTTAGCATTTCTTTAAATTATTTAAAAACATTCTGGCTTCACCAGACTTCTCAAGGGGGTCTATGACTTCAGAAAAGGTTAATAAGCCTTGATCTAATCCAGCGCCCTCATTTCACAAGTGTTGAAAGTGAGGCCAAAAAGTGGAAGAGTCTTGGCCAAGATCATTCATGATTACATATAGGCTTCTTTATAATGTTATTACTGTGTATATACTGTACATAATAACATGTTTCCCCTCCCAAACCCCTAAAGCTGAACTGTAGTATGTTGGTCTTTCAATGTGTATAGTTATATTGGGGATGAACGACTTGGCCTGGTGTTTCTAAATTTGTATCATAATGATTTGACCCATCACGATGGGGTTCTACTGGAAAACAGGTTGCTTTGTGGTTAAAATAAGAGTCAAATAAGTTTTTTTCATTATTTCTATTCATAACATTGAAATTAGCGAGTTACCAGTTAAGTAATCTAACAGCAAGTCAACAGGAAGATGAAACTGAACTCAGGAATAAAGCATTATTATTCCCATGATGTTGTAGCATGCCATCTGCCAGGCAACTGGCCTACATGTCAATGTTATGTGTAAACACATCTGTACTAAATATCCAAAAAGACACAGATTTGTAAAATTGCTTCATCTTGGAAAAAGAAAAATTATTTATCAGAGCAAAAAAAAAAATGGCCAGGGAAATCTGGAGGGAGAATTTCATTCTTTTGGCATTTCACAGTTTAACAGCCATATTTTAAAAGAAAACCAAATAACTAGTGTACATAGTAGACACTGTCTAAGTCCCTGATCTTCCCATCTGCCACTATCTCTACTACTAGTAAGTGTAAGTGTTACTGAATATGAAAATGTATTTCATGAACCCTATAATGTTCTTTCCACACTGCACATCTGAGCAGAATTTCTCTTTGGCTTAGAACCAGTTACACCATGATGCTATTTAAAATTATATGTGATTCTCACCCTCTAAGGTTCAAAGTTGGTCCAGAGTCCTCCTTTAGACAGCTTTATTCCATTTCTGAGTGGTGCTCCATATCAGGCTACTCTGTCTGCTGCTAACCATTTTCACTTTATTCAGGATCATTCCACAAAGTTTGAAGTTCTGCTTCTGTGTATCTCTAAAGCATTTCTCTCCCATTTGTCCCTCTTTGTAAGAGGCAGCATGGCATAGTGGCTAGAGTACTAGCCTAGGAAAAGCTGGGTTCAAATTCTATCTTTTACATATAATGACTGTATGACTGTGGGCAGGTCATTTAACTTCTCAACATGTTAGGCAACTCAAAGACTACAAATTGCAGATAAAATGCCAGTCTGTGCTGGTAAAGGGAATTTCTTCATCAGGAGATCCCTATATGAATGAAATCAATGAAATCATCCTGAGAGGTAATGGACTCAAGTTGTCAAATAAGACATTCATTTTTAGACATGGCCAACATGGGAATTTGCTTTGCTTGATTATGTATTATTGTTAGAAGGCTTGCCTTTTCTTCTTTTTAACTGTTCAAATGTGGAGGGCAGTGATATGAGAGGAAGAAAATAAGTGCTTGTTCATTGAAAAGCAATAAAACTAAATTTTAAAAAGCATTTAAAAATATACATATTCTCTCCTTACCACTAACTCATAGATTCCCTCTCTTCATTTAAGATGCAAGTCAGACACCATTTTGGCATTCTTTCCTGATGCCCAACAACTGCTAATGCCCTCCTTCCCAAACTACTTTCTTTAACATACTTTGTGTATGTATATACATATATTTATATTTTGATTAACTTTATATTCATTTTCTACATATTTCTATGTTCTTTTGTCTCTCCATTATAATGTAAATCTACAGAAGTCATCAGAAGGGAGGATTTCATTCTTTCAGCTTTTGTCCTCAATGCCTAGCACAATCCCTGGGACATGGCAGATGCTTAATAAATGCTTATTGATAGATGTGAGTAAGAATGGAGATGGATGGTGATCCTAAACCAGGCTTGTGGTATAGAAAGAGGTGAGTAGTGATGATAATATGAGAGCAAGGGATTCCAATGCTGTTGCCATTCATCCTTCATTTTCTTTCTTTCTTTTTTTTGGTGAGGCAATTGGGGTTAAGTGACTTGCCCAGGGTCACACAGCTAGTAAGTGTTAAGTGCCTGAGGCCAGATTTGAACTCATGGCCTCCTGAATCCAGGGCCAGTGCTCTATCCACTATGCCACCTAGCTGCGCCCTCATCCTTCATTTTCAAAGAGGACCAATGACATCATGATGTTAGGGTAAAATCATGAATGACTTGCATGTGATTTGGGTTTTTGAGGTAGATTGCACAAAGTCATTAGCCTCACTCTCTCTTCCAGAGTGGCCCAGGATGCAGTGGGTGAACTTGGCATCTTTGATGTCTAAGCAAGTGCTGAGTACTCCACAGCACCTGCTTTAGCTGCCTTCATAACCATTAGAATGAATTGTTCTCATCTGTTCATTAAACTGGGGGAAGTCTTCACATACTTGGGGTAGATATCCCATAATTCACTGATGGGTTTGAGTTACCCTCAACCTGATCTAGCCCATCTGCTATGAGGGTTTTACCAGGCTGTGGCTGCAGCCATATTACAGCATTTTGGAGCCACAGGTGAGAGTGGGGTGACAGGTAGACATCAAAAGTAGATTCCAGTGTAGAAGACAGTACTTAATTAACCACTGACAGGGTTAATTACTAAGGTCAAGATATCGTGCTGGCTTTCATTGAATGGCCAATAATAGGCCTAGCCACAGCCTCTGTGGCTCATTGTTTAGGTTTCCCTGGCTTAGCATAAGTGTAAATAACAAATGTTTTCTGTTCTGGTCAAAAGCTTTGAGGGTCTTTCCCTCCCAGATCAATATCTTTGAGATGGTAAATTGAACCACCTTTCATCTCAGTCCTTACCTACTCCTTAGTCATTGAATGGGCATGGCTTCAGACAAACTGAGGTAGGAAAGACCTTAATTTAGAAAGGTCAAGGTCACCCACTGCATCCTGAGCCAGCATCAGTTGTCTTGACCTTTATCTTACCACTGACTCTGAAGGGGAGAAAGAGGCTAATGACTCTGCACAGCTCTGCCTCATTCAAATCCAATTCACATTATGTTTGTGATATCATTGGTCCTCTCTGAGCATGGACAAAGATATTAAAGGGATAAAGCATCCCTTTAATAAATATGGATTAGATTTAGACTTCTGAACCCTTCCAGCTTGAAGAGTCTTTGGCATCATGACATAATTAACCAATCACTCCTTGAAACTCATTCTGCCCTCAGCTTCTATGACATTTCACATTCTGGGTCTCCCAATAGCTCTAAGTGATTCCTCTCTACCTCTTTAATTACTCCTCATCCTACTCCCAGGTATAGTTTTCATTCAAGATCCTGTTCTCAACTGTCTCTTTTCTCAACAATCTCCATTAGAGAATTCCTTTACTCTTATGACTTAAGTTGTCCTCTTTCTGCTGATAGCTCTCAAGTAGAATACAGTGATATAGAGGACTGGATTTGAAGTTCGAAAACCAGGATTTGAATTTCCGTTCTTCTGCTTGTTACCTGTGACTATCTGGAGGTAAGTTCACTTTTTCAGGTCTGTATGGGGTTATACTGGATGATCTCTAAAGTTCCCTCCACCATGAAATCTATGATTCAAAATCTGCTGCAGCCTACATCTACCCATCATACATTTCTCCATTGCCCTTTGGGTTGCTTGCAATTTTGATTCTTCAGAAATTTATATCTTCCACAATTTGAATCCATCTCACATTACTGGAAAAACTGATGTTAAAAAGAGGAAAGACTGGGGTCATTAGAACCACTACAATATTTCACAAATGCAATCCAGCCTGCTCTGTCTCTCCTGTTTAGTTCAGTTCATTTTCCATCACCAGTCTTAGTCTAAGAGATATGTACCAGTAGACAAGCTCTGTACTCTGTCCATCCATTTGCAAGTCATAAAATTAGACTAATGGTTTCCAACATTTTTTGATTGTTCATCCCATCACTAAATTTTTTTTGAGCAATAGATCTTCAATGTATGTATATTTATTTATAGACTATAAGGAGTTTGTCTAAGAAAGGGAGGAGAGGACTTGAGGAAATAGCCAGGGTCTAATGAAGGGGTTTTGGGGCTTTTTTAATATGGAAGAGACTTGGGTATGTTTGAAGGTAGTAGGAAAGGAAACAGTTGAGAGGAAAAGGTTGAAGATTCTGGAAAGAGGAGAGATAATTGAGGGTACAGTCTGAAGGAGAGACTTGGAATCAAAGGCACATGTAGAGGCGTTAAGTTTGGCAAGAAGGGACCCCTCTGTCAGAAACTGGAGGAAATAACAAGAGGGAAATAATGTCAAGGCATTTTGAGATGCAAAGATAACATGCAACCAATGGAGGAAGTTACATAACCATGTTGACTGGATCCGGTAAAAATTTATGTTATATAATTTTAACTGGGACCTAGCCACTTTCAGTATAGCACTGCTTTTTACTTTGTCTTGACTGACTACTGCATACCCCATGTCATCTATTCCAAATTTTGTATTATTTCCTCAAGCCACTTACAACCCCATCTACCACCTCCCTTTCACCAAAGAACTTTACCACATACGTTACTAAAAGTTGAAGCCTCTAACTGCTCATATGAAGGCTGAGCCAATATTATAAAAATGAAGTCTACCTAAATTAATCTACTTATTCAATGCCATACCAATCAAACTAACAAAAACAATTATTTTATAGAGCTAGAAAAAAATCATTAGCAAAATTCATCTGAAAAAACAAAAGGTCAAGAATATCAAGGAGTATTAATGAAAACAAATGTAAAGGAAGGTGGCCTAGCCAGTCCAAATCTCAAACTGTATTATAAAAGTGGTAATCATCAAAACTATCTGGTATTTGCTAAGAAATAGTGATAGAGGAGTGGAACAGATTAGAAACTTAAGACACAGTAGTAAATGACCATAGTAAACTAGCATTTGATAAACCCAAAGATCCCAGCTTTCGGGACAAGAACTCACTATTTGACAAAAACTACTGGGAAAACTGGAAAACAGTATGGCAGAAACTAGGTATAGACTACATACCAAGGATAAGGTCAAAATGGGTACATGATTTAAACATAGTGATATTATAAGCAAATTAGAAGAGCAAGGAACAGTTTACCTGTCATATCTATGGAAAAGGGAAGAATTTATGACCAAATAAGAGGCAGAGAGCATGACTAGATATAAAAGGGATGATTTTTATCATATTCAATTTAAAAGTCTTTGCATAAACAAAACTAATGCAACCAAGATTAGAAGGAAAGCAAGAATCTGGGAAACAATTTTCATAGCAAGTGTCTCTGATAAAGGCCTTATTTCTCAAATATATAGAGAACAATTCATATTTATAAGAACACAAGCCATACCCCAATTGATACATGTTGATAAACCATTTTTCACATTCTTTATTTTTTTCATGGGTTTTTCCTCCTCTAGGTCTGTGTCTTCTTTTACAACAAGACTAATATGGTAATATGTTTTTCATGATGGAACATGTATAACCTATACCAAACTTCTTACCATCTTAGGGAAAGGGAAGTAAGGAAGAGAGAAAGAAAATCAAACTCAATTTTTTAAAATCAGTGTTCACAATTGTTTTTACATGTAATTTGGGAAAAATAAAACATTTTTAAAAAAAGAATTGAGGCCACCTATCATGAGCTCTCCCCCATATCTATATTTCCAATTATCTCCACATCATTCCCTATTCTCTCCTCCTTTGCTATAGTTTCGGAGAATGAGATGGACATTTTCCTTACAAATGCTAATCATTCTATTTAGGATGCCTTCCCTTTTAATTATGTCTTCTCTCTCATAAATTTTCAGTCTCTCCTTACCCAGTGGTTCCTTCTCCTCTGATTATGAATATGCTCAGATCTTCCAATCATTTAAAAAAACTTTCACTTGATCATACTATCTCATATCCCTCTTCCCTTTCACAGGAAAACTTTTAGAAGGAAAGTTATCTACACTCATTATCACTACTTAGTCAGCAAGCTTATTATGTGCCCACTATGTGCCAAGCACTATGCTAAGTCCTGGAGATAAGCAAAGCAAAAAAAAAGAAAGAAAAAAAGAAAAGATAAACCAAAACAGCTACTGTCCTTGAGGAACAATGGAGACGACAACATGAAAACCACCATATACAAAGAAGATATTCAGCATAAATGGGCAATAATGCCAGAAGAAAGGCACTAGCATTAAAGGGACATCAGGAAAGGTTTTTTAATAGAAGCTGGGATTTTAGCTGAGATTTGAAGGAAATAAGTCAGCTAGAAGGCACAGATGAGTAGGGAAAACACTCCAGACATGGAGATGGTCAGTGAAAAGGCTCAGAGTCAGAAAATGGAATATTTTGTTCAAGCTGTAGCAAGGAGATCTGTGTCGCAGTATTGCAGAAAACATGGAAGAGAGTAAGGTGTAAAAACACTGGAAAGAGGGGCAGCTAGGTGGCGCTGTGGATAGAGCACTGGCCCTGGATTCAGGAGGACCTGAGTTCAGATCCGGCCTCAGACACTTAACACTTTCTAACTGTGTGACCCTGGGCAAGTCACTTAACCCCCATTGCCTCACTAAAAAAAAAAAAACACAGCACTGGAAAGATAAGAAGGATCTAAATTATGAAGGGCTTTAAAAGACAAAGAATATTTTATGTTTGGTCCTGGAGATGACAGGGACTTTATTGAACAGGTTGGGGCAGGGATGTGATGGTCAGACCAACCTAGGTCACTTTGGTAGATGAGTGAAGGATGGACTAGAGAAGGGAGATATGAGGCAGGGAACCAGAAGACTACCTCAATAGGTTAGGCATGCTATGATGAAGGCCTATACTAGGGTGGCAGGGTCAAAAGAGGAAAGGGGGCATTATGGGACATGTTGAAAAAATGTTAAATCAATCAGACTTTAAAACAGACTGGATATAAAAAGTGAAAGTGAAGAGTCAAAACTGACACTTAGGTTTCAAAACGAGATGACTGGGGGGCAGCTAGATGGTGCAGTGGATAAAGCACTGGCCTTGGATTCAGGAGGAACTGAGTTTAAATCCAGCCTCAGACACTTGACACTTAACTAGCTGTGTGACCCTGGGCAAGTCACTTAACCCTCATTGCCCTGCAAAAAAAAAAAAAAAGTATTGGGGGCAGCTAGGTGGCACAATGGATAAAGCACTGACCCTGGATTCAGGAGTACCTGAGTTCAAATCTGGCCTCAGACACTTAAAAAACTTACTAGCTGTGTGACCCTGGGCAAGTCACTTAACCCCCATTGCCCCACAAAAACAAACAAACAAACAAACAAACAAACAAACAAACCAAATGACTGGGAGGTTAGTGGTTCCCTGAACAATAAAAGGGAGGTTAGGAAACCCAGAGAATTTTGGAGGAGAGATAATTAATTCAATTTTGTACATGATGATTTTAAGATATCTACAGAACATCCAGTCTGAGTTATCAAATAGCTAATGGAGATGAGAAACTGCAAGTCAGGAGAAAGGTTAGGCCTGAATCAGTAGATCTGAGTAAGAAGTGAGGATCAGAGAGATTGAACATCATTGGTGAAAACGTCAGAGAGAAAGATGAGATGTTAAAAGATCATGATCAGGTTATGATCATGAACATGGAAGTGAAACACTTTTGGGTGGTAGCAAGATCAAGAGCTACATATCTCTGTGTGTAGCCGAAGTGGGAGGAAGGAATACATCACGGGAAATAAGTAAACTAAGGGACTGGGAATTTAGAGTGAGGATGTTAAAGTCATATCCTGCCCTAATCTTTCTTCTAAGCTCCCATACTATTTCACCATCTAACCATAAAACTAGATAATTGATTGGTATACCAAACTCAATGTGTTCAAAACAGAAATTCCCTTTTTCTTTTTTTTTTTGTGAGGCAATTGGGGTTAAGTGACTTGCCCAGGGTCACACAGCTAGTAAGTGTTAAGTGCCTGAGGCTGGATTTGAACTCAGGTACTCCTGACTCCAGGGCCGATGCTCTATCCACTGTGCCACCTAGCTGCCCCTCCCTTTTTCTTTTGAGGATACCATCATTCTAGTCACCCAGGTTCACAATCATCCTATGAGATCTTCACCCCGCCCTCATAAGCAGTCAATTGCCATAGAAGTTCTGGTAATGCAGTGAAAAGAGCATTGACTCTGGGTTCAGAGGATGTGGGTACAAATCCAAACTACTTATTTCTTATATGAACTTAGGCTTCCTTTTCCTCATCTGTAAAAAGAGAAGATTGAACAAGAGGGCCTTAAGACCCTTCCCAAATCTGTATCTGTGATTCTAAGTCTTTTGGATTCTACTCCATAATATATCTCAAATCTTTCCTCTTCTCTCCAATTATGTCTTCCTAATTCATTACCTCTCCTCAGAATTATTTTGCCATATTAGTACTTGGTCTTCTTGACTCCATCATCACTTCTCTCCTAATTTTCGTTAAGACAGCTGCAAAATTCATATTCCTAAAGTATAGGTCTAACTACTACCCTGTTCAAGAAAACTCCAGGGCCTTGGGGCAGCTAGGTGGCACAGTGGATAAAGCACAGGCACTGGAGTCAGGAGTACCTGAGTTCAAATCCAGCCTCAGACACTTAACACTTACTAGCTGTGTGACCCTGGGCAAGTCACTTAACCCCCATTGCCCCACAAAAAACAAAAAACAAAAAAACAAAAAAAAGAAAACTCCAGGGCCTCTTTCTTACCTCTAGGATATAATACAAATTTCTCTGTCATTGAAAGTCCTTCACAGACTGGTTCCAACCTACCTTCCCAGGTTAATTACATATTACACTGCTTTACACAGTCTATATTCCTTCCCACCTCATCTATTAACTGTTGTTCTCCATGCATTACAATCCATTTCCCATTTCTCTACCTTGACACAGGTTGTCCCTCATACCTGGAATGCACTCTTTGCTCACCTCTGCCTCATAAAATCCCTTTAAGCTTAGCTCAAATGCCACCTCCTATAGGAAGTCTAACCTGAGCGCCCCACCCCACCCCATTTTGTAGTTCTCCCAAATCACTTTATATCTACTTTGTATATTTTTCATTTGTAATTTGGGGGTGGGGGGAGGCAATTGGCATTAAGTGACTTGCCCAGGGTCACACAGCTAGTAACTGTCAAGTGTCTGAGGCAAGATTTGAACTCAGGTTCTCCTGACATCAGGGCCATTGCTCTGTCCACTGTGCCGCCTAGCTGCCCCCATATGTAATTTTCTACCCACACGTACTGTCATTTTCCTCCAAGAGAACATAACCTAGTAGTGTCTACCACATTGTAGGCATATAATGAATTAACAAAAACCTTATATTGATTCCTTCATTATTTTATTGATACCACCACACTAAAAAAAAAATTCTTTGATGTCCTTAGCATTTATCACAAACTTTAACTCATATTTGGCTTAGATCTTCCTCCCATTATGATTCAAACAGGATTGTGCCTTACTTCTATCTTCTGTGTGTTCTTTTAAAATTTGAATTTCTTAAACAGCTCCCTAGGAGCAGCTTTAAAGCCTCTTAGCCAAGGGATTTCTGTGCTTCTAGACAGTGCACATCCTAAAAGGTCATATGCAACTATGGGGCAGGCGTTGATCATGGATAAAAGAGAGACAACCTATACATTCTATTGGATGTATATTTGTGTTTGTCAAATTTACAAAGTGATCACCAGCCCTGAAGTCAGGAAGACCTTAGTTGAAATCTGACCTCAGACACTTGACACTTATTTTAATAGCTGTGTGACCCTGGGCAAGTGACTTAACCCCAATTGCCTCATACACACACACAAAACACCTCCCTATGCCACCACGTTAATTTCTAGTGGCAACTGCTTTTCTTTCTCATCAGTTATTTGTGATAGCTTCATCAGAATTTCATTCTTGAGAGTCTACTAGCCAAGCCCAGAACCACAGTCTCTGAGGTCAAATGCCACAGAGAAATTTGAGGGGATTAAGAGGGGGGAAAGCTATTAGGTTGGCCAAGGAGATCATTGTTAACCTTTGAGACAGAGTCCTTCTCAAAGGGAATAGAACTCACAACCTCTCTTCCAAAACCTCTCAAAAGCAATAGGCTAGCTGAATTCGTCAGTTTTGCAATAGAATAGAATGGAATTGCTTAAATCACTATTTCTTTTTAGAATACTCCATAAAAATTAACTTTTTAACTTATAGAAAATAGAATGATACTGTGAGATTCCTCAACTGACTTGAACCTTGAAAACATTATTTGAAAGAGATTCCCGAAGGCTTTGGACCTTACCTTGCTCTTGTCTCCTTAATCCAAGTCCCAGGCCTAGGCCAAGTGACACAACCACCAACAAAATACAAAGAACCTGTCATACAAAAAGAACATTTTTTAAAAAAGGAATAAAATCAAAGACTTTAATCTGTGCAGATACTTGGCATATCCTTCCGAAAACAATGTGTTTTACTGAATACTTACAACATGCCAGTTAATCAACACAGTATTTTTGCTGTTGAGTCATTTCAGTCATATCCAACTCTTCATAGCCTCATTTGGGGGTTTTCTTGGCAAAGATACTGGGGTGGCTTGCCATTTCCTCCATCTCATTTTACAGATGAGAAAAGTGATATAAACATGGTTAAGTGACTTGTCCAGGGTCACACAGCTAGTAAGTGTCTGAGGTCAGATTTGAACTCAGGAAGAGGAGTCTTCCTGACTTCAGGCCTGGTACTCAATCCAATGTGCCACCTAGCTGCCCTACCCCAGTATACAATAATTTGAGTAATTCAGAAGTTATTATATATGCATTTTATTTACTTTTATCTTCTTTATATAAGTGGAAGCAGTGTGACATAATAGAAAGAGGAGTCAGAGAATCCAAATTTGATTTCCAAACCTATCTGGGCCTTGGTTTCCTTATCTGTCAAATGAGAGGGTTGGACTAGATGACCTCTTAGGTCACTTCCCACTTTAAATTTGTGATCCTATCTAAATACTCTAAATAAACAGATCCAAGTCGTAACTCACCACAACAAACAAAAGGGAACTATGACTGAATTGCTTAGTGTACCTTATAGTCACAGTAGGTAACTTCACATAGTAGGTGCTTAATATATTTAGTCTTAAAAACATAAGGAAAGTTCATTGTTGGATAATTAAATTTATACTTCTAAAATCATCAGCACTGGCTCGTTAGTTTATTATGAGTTTGACCCAACATTGAGCCTAAGGAAGATAAATGACTTTATTCAAAACAATGCTTAACTAGTGGCATTAAGATACAGTGGTATTGGGGGCAGCTAGTTGGCACAGTGGATAAAGCACTGGCCCTGGAGTCAGGAGGACTTGAGTTCAAATTTGACCTCAGACACTTGACACTGACTAGCTGTGTGACCCTGGGCAAGTCATTTAACCCTCATTGCCCACCCCCCCACCCCCAAAAAGATACAGTGGTATTAAGATACCCTGGTATAATCAAAGAACAAAACAGCTTAATCCTTTTCCCCTACTAGTGTCATTCTATTGTCTGAAAGAGGTTATTTGTCATTCAATTAAGAAACTATCTCTCTTCTAGAAAGCAGCTGATTCATATTTGCTCACTGGAGGACAGAGAAATCAAGATACTGAAGGACTATATGACCTACAAATAATTCACCAACATATTTGGTTTATTGCTAATATTCAAATTAATCATTCTGGCTAATTCAGTAGCCTTCCAAACATAAGCTCATCAAATCAAATCAGCTGACAAAGGTCTCTCTTTTCCTAGATTTAAAGTCACCATGAGAACATGATTATACCATAGATATTTATCTCTTCTCCTCTGCACTCTACCCTATCCAACAAGTCCAATAATTAAGGGGATGAGAGGGATTGGGTGATAACTTTTATCATAAATGCTAAGTATAGAATAACACAAATGTGCCAGTTGCTTGAACAGGAAGAACCTGTTTCTATTGTCCATTGTTAAAAGAAAAGGAAGTTATAAAGCCCACCTTCCTGAAAGAAAACATAATTATCATGAAAGTTTATTCAGAGACTTTTTCATTTTGAAACTTAAAACAAAAAGTAGAAAAAGAACTATTTTAACAAACTTACAAATAAGTTATATACAATTGGAAGAGAACAACAGAAATATGTTATTTAAGGTACATGTGAGGACTCAAATTTTTTATGGTGATAGAAACTGCATGGCATAATGAATAGAGCACTGGCCTTGGGGTCAAAAAGACCTGGGACTCAAATCTTTCTTCAAACACTAAATTAGCTCTTTAACCCAGGCAAGTCACTCAGCTACTTTTGCTTCAGGCAACCCCTTTGGACATACCTACTAATTCATAGACTGGCTGCAGTCTGCTTTGCAAAAGGGAGTTTCCTGAGAGATTCCCCTTTGGATCCTATAAATAACTGGATCTTTCCTGTTTAACAGTTTGTCATTTGAAAGTGAAAATTCCTCAAATTTGTAACATGCCAAACTTCAGATAATGTAAAATATCAGTAAGCGATCTGTATCTTTTGTGATGACACTGAAACACTTGAACACAATCACTGTCTTGCATTCTTTTGCTACTCAATCTATTTTTCTACTTTAGTTGTTACATTTAAAAAAAAATATTGAAATGGCAGGTCTGTACTATAGAGGCTTGATCAAGGGATATGATCAACTAGATGAGTTTATAGGGAGGTGAAGTTTTTGTTCAGAATTTTTTATTGTACCTTCCTATGGAAAATAGAGACATACTCCTTAGTATGTCCCTTGGTTTCAGTGACTAAGGATGAATTATTGTGGGAGTTCAAAGGTTTAACAACCCTGGAAGTGTATGCATTTGATCAGCAAACTACTCTTAACTAATCATAAAAATCTGCGATCATAAAAAGTAACTGACATTTGCATAGCAATTTAAGGTTTATAAAGTGCTTTATAATCATTATTTCATTTGAGCTTCCAAAAAATACTGTGAAAGACATTCTACAAGTTTTATTATTCTTATTTTACAAATAAGGTAACTGAGCTCAAAGGACTTGCCCATGTTCACATACCTAAGTGTCAGAGGTAGGTTCTGAATCTAGATCTTATCTTTTTCCAAGTATCTTTTATCCTTTCCTTTTACTTGAGCTGCTGCAGAACTCCTGCTTCTACTACCATTTTTTTAAATTACATATTTTATTTCCTTACAATATTCGCTTAATTCCATACCAGGGGACCTTAGTGAATCCATATTCTTGGAGCAGCTAGGTGACACAATGGATAGAGTACCAAGCCTGAAGTCAAGACGATGAGTCTTCCAGGGGCAGCTAGGTGGCGCAGTGTATAAAGCACTAGCCCTGGATTCAGGAGGACCTGAGTTCAAAACTGCCCTCAGACACTTGACACTTACTAGCTGTGTGACCCTGAGCAAGTCACTTAACCCCAATTGCCTCACCAAAAATTAAAAATAAATAAATAAATAAATGAAAGATGAGTCTTCCAGCCTCAGATATTTACTATTATGTGACCCTAGGCAAGTCACTTAACACTGTTTGCCTCGGTTCCTCATCTGCAAAATAACCTGGAGAAAGATATGGCAAACCACTAACTCTGCCAAGAAAACTCCAGACAAGATCATAAAGAGTCAAACTTGAATGAAAAATGACTGAACAACAACAATACATATTCACATATATGCTTGTTCATGGAAGATATCCAAAATCAGATTTCAAGGTTTAAGACTGAAAGTCAGAAAAGAGATTTCATATTATGATAGAAATGCAAAATATAACATTAAAAAGCAATTTTTGCAACCAGAAAATTAGCAGACAACAAAAACATGGGAATAGGCATTGTGGAGGTGTTATGGAAAGACAAGAACAATATTATATTTATGGCAGAGCTATGAATTGGTATAATTATTCTAAAAAGCAATTTGGAATTATGCAAAGAAAGTTGTTAAAATGGTTTTACCTTTGTCCCAATAATTGTACAGCTAGATAGGTATCCCAGAATGATTGGTGCCAAAAAGAAAGACCAGGGGGCAGCTAGATGGCGCAGTGGTTAAAGCACCGGCCCTGGATTCAGGAGTACCTGAGTTCAAATCCGGCCTCAGACACTTGACACTCACTAGCTGTGTGACCCTGGGCAAGTCACTTAACCCCCATTGCCTGCAAAAAAAAAAAAAAAAAACCCAAAAAGAAAGACCAAACTATTATAACTACAATAGGATATAAAAGCTATAAACCAAACTGTTTTAGCAGTACTTTCTTTGGAAAGTACCAAAATAAAATAAAAAAGAGTAGATACTCATTCACTGGGGAATGATTCAACCATTGTGGCACATAAATGTAATAGAACATTACTATACTATAAGAAACAATGAACATGATACATACAGAGAAGCATGAAAAGACAAAAAAAAAAACTGATGCAAAGTGAAAGAAACATAATTGGGGAAATGATATAAACAAAAACTATGACAATGAAACAAAGATGCAACAACCAAAAAAACAGAATTGTACACTCCAAAACTGAAGAGTAACCTTGGACCCAAAACAAATATTAAAACAACATCTTAATATTGTACATTAGAAGAACTAAGAGCTTTTAAGAATTTAAGAAGGTAGATGTTGGGAGAAAAGTATGCATTTTCAGTTCAGTTTGAACCAAGGCAGAAGATAAATAATATCTGTCAATTTTCTAAGAACTGACTGTTCACTAAACCCTAATCTTAAGGATCAGATAGATAAAAAGCACTCACTGATTAGTTAGAAACCAATTATGCCATAAAGTTGGACCTTAAGGTCCCAGTATGAAGAAATGGCTTTTACAAGATAGTAGTTCAAAGAGTAAAAAAGCAATGGTTTAGGGCTGGGAAAGAGGCTTTAAAACCTCTTAGCCAAGGGATTTCTGTGCTTCTAGACAGTGCACATCCTAAGAAAAAAGGTCATATGCAACTATGGGGCAGGAGCTGATCATGGATAAAAGAGAGACAACCTATACATTCTATTGGATGTATATTTGTGTTTGTCAAAGCCACCTCAAAATGTACAAAGTGAGCCAGGCTTGGGTTGAGCTAGACCCACTTCTTAGGTGAGCCACATACTGAGTAATTTGGTAATTAGTGGTGAGTAAAGCCATACAAAATGTATGATTACTGTAGGCTTTCTTAATCTTTTTTGCATGTCATAGATCCTTTTGGCAGTCTGCTAAAGCCCATGGACCCCTTCTCAAGACAATTTTTAAAATGCATACAATAGGGGGCGGCTAGGTGGCTCAGTAGATAAAGCACTGACCCTGGATTCAGGAGGACCTGAGTTCAAATCTGGCCTCAGACACTTGACATTTACTAGCTGTGTGATCCTGGGCAAGTCACTTAACTCCCATTACCCCGCAAAAAACAAAAAAACCAAAAAAAAAAATGCATACAATAAAATATATAGGATTACAAAAGAATCTAATTATATTGAAATAGTTATGCCCCCCCCAAAAAAACAACAACACTACAAGTATATGGACCCCTCAGAAAGTCACCTGGAGAAAGTGGCTTCGAGCATTAAAAGGATGTAACTTGCCCATGTAATAGGCAGGTGTTAATGTCCAAGCTTCTCAGCAACACCAGTGCCTGCCCTCTATCCACACTGCCTCTCAAATAGGACTTTAAAAGCCTTTTTAAAATACTATGCCAGACACACCTAATGTCTGTAAAGGAAGATAAAAGACAAAAGACAAAGGACAAAGAAACTATACAGTATTGTATTGTTTAATTCAATTACAGGGTTTCTAAGAACTAAGAATTCTAGCCAATTCAACATGGATACAACTAGACCCATGGTTCCTCCCAGGAAAGGATTAGCTACAGGGCAATGTAGTTTAATGGGAAGAACTCTGGACTGGGGTTCTTAGAGAGCTAGTTTTGAGTTTCTGTTCCATCACTAAACAGGTATATGATCCAGAGCTTAGCACACAGTGCCTCGCAGATAGTAGGCACCTAATTAATATTTATTGAGTGAATGAATCTTGGATAAGTCACTTAATCTCTATGGTTCTCAGTTTCATTTTTAAAGTGAGGGAATTATCATAAATGATCTCAAATATTTCTTTCGGTTCAAAATATATAATCTAATGCTGCTTTTTTTTGCTTAACTATACTTATTGGTTACAAGGGACCTGTGTGTGACTGGGGGAAATCTGTGGATGATAAAAGTGATATTTAAAAAAAGAAAGAAAAGATCATTGGTGCACCATTAAAAATAAATACACAGAAGAGGGCAGAAGGAAGTTCAGTAGAGGACAAGAAAAGTAGGACAGTTTTATTACTATATATTAAATTTAATACGTACAAAAAAGGGGACATAATAAGTTGACAGTTTCTTCTTTTCTATTCTTTGTTTATTGAAATGTTGATGTTTGTTAAGGGTATAATGAAAAAAGGAACTTAAAAAAAATAAATTCTACTCCCAAAAGTGTGGGCAATCTCAAGAGTAAAGGGGAAGATTTATCCCATTCTGGCCCTGATATATATTCTGATTGGCTCCCTGGAAACCCAGGGCCACCTGGAATACTAGGTTTTCTTGGAACCATTACAAAATTGAATAGAAGATAATAATGAAAAGATGGAGGGAGGAGAAGAAGGGATAGGAAGAAGAGAAGGAATAGAAAGAGGAGAAGAGAGAAGAGGGGATAACTCATATAGGAGGAGGGAGGGGCTGCTAGATGGTACAGTGGATAAAGCACCAGCCCTGGATTCAGGAGGACCTGAGTTCAAATCTGACCTCAGACACTTGACACTTACTAGCTGTGTGACCCTGGGCAAGTCGCTTAACTCTCATTGCCCGCCCCCCCCCCCCAAAAAAAAGATTAATAGGAGACAAATGTGATAATAATGTTGGATTCAGAGCTAGAGAACAGATTTGGGTTCAAATCCAAACCACCACTTACTACCCAATATGACCCTAGGTAAATCATTTGATCTCTCTGTATCTTAGTTTCCTGATCTATAAAATGAGGTGTTTGGATTAGATGGCCTCTGAGGTCCCTTGTAGCTGTAAATCTGTGATCTAAATGCATAATCAAAGTGCTTTAAATAGAATGTGCTTTCCATAATAAGGAGGCAGCATTGGTATAGTAGATAGGACACCAGACTTCAAGTAAGGAAGGCCTGGGTTCAAAACCTGACTCAAACACTTGCTAGCTAAGTGACCCTAGGTTAGTCACTTAACCTTTTCGTGACTCATTTCCTTACTTATAAAATGAAAAGTTTGGACTCTAAGGTTCCTTCCAACTCTAAATCTGTAATTCCACAATTATTTTTGAACTGCTGACACATTCATGGGAGTTCTAATCCTCTACACTAAGTGTATATTCCGAATGAATACACTAGACCAGAACCCAATGTCAGGAACTTGTTAGAGAGCTGGCTGTGGAATGGGTCAGCTTTTTCATGGGAGCAAACACTTCTGGGAATTTACACTAGATTTCTAAGGGACTCGAACCACACTCTACATTTATTTCTCCACCCAGGAGGGAACTACACTAAAAAGTGATAGCTAGCAGAGTATCCTCAGGGGATATTGAAATAGAACATATTGTAGAAATAATATAGCTTTTAATAAACATTAAAATAGAACATAGAATAGGAATAATATTAAGAAAACAAAGGGGCAGCTAGGTGGCACAGTGAATAGAGCACGGGCCCTGGATTCAGGAGGACCTGAGTTCAAATCCGGCCTCAGACACTTAACACTTACTAGCTGTGTGACCCTGGGCAAGTCACTTAACCCCAATTGCCCCACAAAACAAACAAACAAAACAAGAAAACAAGCTGAATAAGAGTCAAGAGTTTCCATCATTTGAGGATTATACATTTAAGAAGCTGGTTAAGTGAATTGGAAAGTTTCAGAGGAAAATATAAATGAGTTGGAAAATCGATAGCCATGAGGAATTGGGATTATTCCTTTTGAGGATTAAAAAAAAATAGAAGGCTGCTTTAGTAAATCATAACAATTTCAGAAAATGTTTTTAACTCTTTTTTTTT
Source organism: Dromiciops gliroides (assembly GCF_019393635.1). Taxonomy (NCBI): domain Eukaryota; kingdom Metazoa; phylum Chordata; class Mammalia; order Microbiotheria; family Microbiotheriidae; genus Dromiciops; species Dromiciops gliroides. The sequence continues at coordinate 367,579,417 of NC_057864.1, read as the reverse complement.
TTTGGCCGGGCAATGGGGGTTAAGTGACTTGCCCAGGGTCACACAGCTAGTAAGTGTCAAGTGTCTGAAGGCCGATTTGAACTCAGGTACTCCTGAATCCAGGACCGGTGCTTTATCCACTGTGCCACCTAGCTGCCCCCTGAAAATGTTTTTAGACAGAAGAAAATGACATTATTTTTCATCTCCTTTGAGAAAGAAATATTTGGATGTGTTTGCCCCCCCCCATCTATTATTAGACCCTGTCTTTTAAAAAGAAAAGAAAAATAAACAAATGAATTAATGAATGAACAAACAAACAAATCAACAAATGAATGAACAAATTAGATAGATAGATAGATAGATAGATAGATAGATAGATAGATAGATAGATAGATAGATAGATAGATAGATAGATAGATAGATAGATAGATGGGTGGGTGGGTGAATAAATAAATAAATGATTGAATAAATTAATGAATGAATAAATAAATAAATAAATGAGTGTATAAATAAATAAATTATAAATTTAAAAGAAGAGAGAGAGAAGCAATGACAGGTCCCCCAGGTGGCAGAGCTGCTGCTAAATTTTCAGGTAAACTAAAGGAGAGTTTGGGAACAAGCATCAAAAGACTGGACTAACTGAACAGCAATAAATTGTATTCCACTGGAAGAACAAGGGAAGTGGGATCTATAACAAGGGAAATATAACAGAAACCCCACGTTTCAAAAAGGTAAGATCCACATAGGAATTGCCCACCCACCCGTTTTGAATCTATCTAATCTAATCTAATCTGACTAAAATTTTTCCTACACAGATGACTTGCACTCCACTTGCAGTGGAGCCTTATGGGTCTTGCCAAAGATTCTGCAGAAATGCTGGGAGGGGTGTTTACTTCTAAGCACATCCTTACAAGTCTCCAAAGCAGACTTTTAAAGCACTGTGCCTCTCAAATATCCAGTGAATGAGTCACCAAGACTTTGCATCATGATTTACATTCTGGACTCTAAAGGAAATGTTTCTGAGCTCCTTGGTTAATTATAAAATAAACAAATCTCTAGTCCTTTTCAGTTTATTTTTTGAAACATCCCTGGCATTTAAGGAGCGGCTCAAGTATGTTCTGTGCCAGTATGAAAAGGTTAAAGAAAAAGACTCTTCAGGCTTTCTGGAACCTCTGTCTAGATATAGTTACATTGGAGTCTGATAATAACCCACCTTCTTGAAACCTATTTGGAAAACGTGGCTAAAAGAACTAACATACATTACACAGCTGTTGCAAAGAGTAATACCAAGGCTTTTTTTCACATAAGTAAATGATGAATAATAGCAGAGAAAAAACTAACATGAGATCCCCAAAAGTAAATGGAACTGACTAAAGGAGAAAGTAAAGACTGTCCTGGAAAAGAGAGAAATAACAAAACATAGCTCTTCCCTGACTGCAGAGAAGCAAGGATCTACTTCTAGAGAATATTCTATACATTATTAGGTGAAGTTACTATATTAGATCATAAATCTAGAGCTGGAAGAAGACGTCAGAGGCCACCTCATCCAACTTCTCATTTTTCAGATTAGAAAACCAAAGCCCAGGGAAGCTAATTTATTCATCCAAGGTCCCATACGTAGAAAGTATCAGGCAACATTTTTTTTTTTTTTTTTGCGGGGCAATGGGGGTTGTGACTTGCCCAGGGTCACACAGCTAGTAAGTGTCAAGTGTCTGAGGCCGGATTTGAACTCAGGAACTCCTGAATCCAGGGCCTGTGCTTTATCCACTGCACCACCTAGCTGCCCCCCTACAGGCAACATTTGAACTCAGATCCTTTAGTGCCAGAGCTGGTGCTCTTTCCAATGTAACAGACTAATATTTTGTTTAATTGTTTTTTATTTAGAGGATCTTGCCACAAAGCAGGATTCAATCCAGAATGGGAATAGGAAATGACTGAAGTGCAAAGGCATAAATATTTTTACATGTTCAAATAAAGCGAACAAACATGCTAATACCCCTAACAAATCACATATGTGAAATTCATCATCTTGGCAAAGAATCAAAATCAAATCCTGAAACTGTTGGCACTACTCACCGCAGAAAGTATTTTATATCTGTGAAGAGTGCTTTTTTTCACAGGGTCTTCTGTTTGTAAATCCAGAATTGATTCCACCATTATTTGGTCGTTTTGAAAGTGGTCAATAGCTGTGTCTCTTGCCTTCAGTAGGAGAACAAAAAGTGCTATAAGGCAAATCAACAGCATCAGCTTATAAAGATCTGGGGAGGGCTGAGGCCCTAGATTGTACAGTCCAAAAGTATGAAAAAAAAATTACACGTGACTGTCAAAAGATAAAAGTCCAGTTTTAATATATTGTAGATAGCTCCATCATGTGTTATTGTTTGTCCTTCGTTCCTGAAGAGGACTATGACATGAGGGTGACATCATGACTTGCACTGAATTGGATTTAAATGATAAAGGGTTATTCAAGGTCACCAACCTCACTCTCTCCTCCAGAGCCATCCAGTGGCAAGATATATCAGGACAACTAGAGATGGCTCCAGATGTTAAAGGCTTAAGTGACTTGCCCATTGTCACACAGCTAGTAAGTGTCTGAGGTAAAATTTGAACTCAAGTCCTCCTAATTTCAGGGCCAGTGCTTTTTCCACTGTGCCACCTAGGTGCCCCCCTGCATCATGTGTACAATAACCAGATGTCACTACATTCTGTTCAACATGTGCTGTTCTCTTAAGAATGAAAGAAATAGCTTAAATTACACCTGCTTCAGTGTTTTCTATTCTCCTACAAACCTAATGTGCAGCCAAAACGATGATAACCATCTTAATTTCTTTCAAATCAGCAGCAGCCCTGGGATAGAAGTGATCTACTGAAGCTAATTTGCTTATGAAAGGAAATATTGTTTCTTAAATGAAAAAAAATGCTCAAATTTAGGAAGTTTGCTTTGCTCTGGACACCTCAAGATGTCTTCTAGTCTAAGCTTATGATCATTCCCAAACAACTGTTTATGGTGCTCTTTAAAATAAATAACAATTTCTGACACTAAAATTCAGTCTCATAATACCCAATCAAGAAGTCTTCAAATTTCAGCCAAAATCCCTTTGGCTATTACAAAGATCCACTCCCTTAAGAATATGTAATGCTTTATTCCTGTCCTTGGTTCCCCATCCTTTCTAGGTATGCCAATTTCCCCAGTTATATTTATTGCCCTTTTTCCTCATCAAAGTCATTCCATTTCCAGTGTCCCCCTTTTCTGAATTCACCCCCTCCTTACCTTCTCTGACAATCCCTAGCTCCTTTCAAAGCTCAATTCAAATGCCACTTCCTACCAGAAGTCTTTCCAGATCTCTGATTCTTGGTGCTTCCCCCTACCTTGAATTCCTATTTAACAGCATTCAGCAGTCTCTTGACTAGGACGTTTGCCTATGAAGGATCCAGGAAAGCTGTTACGTAGAGAGTGGGGCGGGGTAGAAACAATGCCTTAGCCCTAGGGCCTCTTTTTTTTTTTAAACACTTTTTTTCTCCTACATAGGAGATTGAGAGAAACTTGGAATTTTCAAACCGAGTTCTCAAACCCTAGGCTATTTGGTAACCATCAGGCAAATAATCTTTCCTAGGTCTAGATAGCCTAGTCTACAGAAATAAAAAATTTAAAAATAAATAAAATAAAATTTTTTTAAATTGTGAAATGTTTGAAATAATCACCCTAAGCTAAAATATTTTTTTCTTCTAATGAATTTGGAATCTGAAGCATTATAGAAAAGAAGTGAAGCCTCAAAGCTGATACTTTGATCTTAAGAGTCAGCATTCCAGGGGCAGCTAGGTGGTGCAGTGGATAAAGAACTAGCCCTGGATTCAGGAGGACCTGAGTTCAAATTTGACCTCAGATACTTGACACTTACCAGCTGTGTGACCCTGGGCAAGTCAACCCCATTGCCCTGCAAAAAAAAAAAAAAAAAAAAGAGTCAGCATTCCTGCAGCTTTTTCTTTTCAAACAACTATGTGGTATAGTAAATAGAATGTTGGACTCAGGAAGACCTTAGTAGAAATCCTGCTTCCAATACTTTACTAACTGTATGACCCCTCCCCAAAACTAGCCTCTTTCTGTCTCAGTCTCTTTATCTGTAAAATGGGAATAATTTGTAATGAGCATTGAAATGATAACTGTAAAATGGTTTGCAAAACTTTAAAGTGCTATTTGAATGCTATGTATTATTATTACAGCAGTCCCCTAGTTGATCAGTCAGAAGTTGGACACAGTATATCATCCAGCAACCTCCATAACCATAACCAGCAGGGAACAAGACCATCTAGCAAATACTATGAGGAGAACAGTGTCAGAGTGAGCAGCCCAAAGACAGAAGAATCCCTACAGCATGAACTGCTTATCCATGTGTTTGCCTTGATTACATTTCCATGGGACAGCCTTGACCATAGGAGATCCCTACCTGTGTGTCTTTCCACTCTCTACTTGAGCCCACTCTTCCTATTGATGCAGCTAGATAGGGAAGACGGAACTCTAGGTTTATGAGGGAAATAGTTTGCTGATGCTTCTCTTAATATGTCATTAAATGCCTTTACTTTGAACTTCATGTCCTCTGGTTTACTATTAGAGGTAAACACATTGGTGAGGAGTTGCCAGCTATGATTTTATTAGTGTGAATAAACAGAGAATCTTGGACTTAGGCTAATTGTTCTTTGGAGGACTGCCCCATGGGAGTTCTGGAAGGTTTCCCCTGATAGAATGTATGTTTCTCGAGGGTTTGGGGGAATTCCTCAACCCTGAGGTCCAAGACAGTAATTCCTTCCCCCTTTGCCCCTTTGACTAGAAGTGAATAAATCTGGAGTTAAGGCTAAAAGGTAGCATCTGGGGATGAGCTTATGCATTTATATAGGATTTTTTAAAGCCTTAGGGTAACATTGAGAGGCAGCTGGTAGCACAGGGCACTAGCCCTGGAATCAGGAGGACCTGAGTTAAAATCTCACCTCAGATACTTACTAGTTGTGTGACCCTGGGTAAGTCACTTAACCCCAATTGCCTTAAAACACCTGGGATGGGGCAGCTAGGTGGTGCAGTGGATAGAGCACTGGATTCAGGAGGACCTGAGTTCAAATCCGGCCTTAGACACTTAACACTTACTAGCTGTGTGACCCTGGGCAAGTCACTTAATCCCAATTGCCTCACTAAAATAAAAAAACCAACAACAAAAACAAAACACCACACCTGGGACCATTTCCAGTTATCCTGATATATAGCTTGCCACTGGACACAGATGGCTCTGGAGGAGAGAATGAGTTTGGTGACTTTGGACAGTCCTCCCTCACTTAAATCCAATTCAGTACAAGTCATGACATCACCCTTATATCATGGTCCTCTTTGAGAAGGAAGGAACAACAACAGGGCAACATTAGAGGTGGTGGAAAGTGGCTTAGCCACTTTCCTTTTTGGGAGGTGGAGTAATAGAGACAAGATGTCAGGTAATTTTGGAGAGAATTTGGGGTGGCATCCCTCAAGGTAGAATTAGTGGGCTGATCCTATTGTTGAATAAAATACAGATTGCTATCACCCACAAATGCACAGTTTATATTCAAGAATTCTAAAATCCCCTTATCTGACCATAATTTATTGACTTTATGCCTTTCACTGGCTTCCCAAACCAAACCCTGCTCTTTGTCTACCATATAACTTTCAATCTCTCACATCCTCAGTTCACCCCTGCACTAGCCACTTTTTTCTTCATCTTAACCCTTTGGTGAACCAGGTCAGCTCTACACTGTCCTCTTGAGTCCCTGGTCCCCTTATCAGACTTCCAGTTGTACCTTGCCATGCCATCTGCCTTGTATAACTCCCACCATCCTCTGCCTTTGTCCTACCACATGCTGCTTGAACAAAGGTGAAGAAAATCACACAACCACTCTGACTGGGTCTTCTACAAATTTATATTGCTCAACCTCAACCCAGATCTCACTACTGCTAGGCAATTCTAAGCCTCCTTGATCAATTCACTATCCTACTCTCCATAGCAGCTCTTCCAAACCTTTTCATCCTTCCTCAAACCACACATGGTTCCCTCTTCCCCTACCCTCTTAGCTAAGTATCTCACTTCATCTTTTACAGGAAAAAAAAATGAAGCTATTCCCCATGAGCTCCCTCTTCTCCCCTCTTCCTCATTTCATATTGCTCAGGTACCTTCTGACACTATCTCTTTCCCAGTCTCACATGAAGAGGTGGCCTTATTCCTTACCAAGGCAAACCCCTCCACCTACTCAAGTGATTTCATTCCATCTCACCAACATATTACTCATGACATTATCCCCATTCTTTCACTTATCTTCAATCTCTCCCTGTCTACTGGCTCCTTCCCTACTATCTATAAACATCCCCATTCTCAAAAAACCCTCACCTGATTCTTCCATCTCTGCTAACTCTGCTGCCCTTTGTAGCTTAACTCCTTGAAAAGGCCATATATTGGGTACCTTCACTTTTTCTCCACTCATTCCTTTCTTTTTTCTTTTTTTTTTTTTTGTGGAGCAATGGGGGTTAAGTGACTTGCCCAGGGTCACACAGCTAGTAAGTGTCAAGTGTCTGAGGCCGGATTTGAACTCAGGCCCTGAATCCAGGGCCGGTGCTCTATCCACTGCACCACCTAGCTGCCCCCACTCATTCCTTTCTTAACCCTTTAAAATTCAGTTGTCCTGACTTATTGCCACTGGACCCAGATGACTCTAGAAGAGAGAGTGAGGTAGGTATAAGGTCAGGGTGATGTCATGGTCCTCTCTGAGAATGAAGGACAAACAACAACAATCCTTAGATACTTGCTGCACTTGTTTATTCCATTCAACCTAGACTTTGAAACACAGAGACAAATCATCTATTATCACATCTACCTGGGAAGGCCTCTTCTCAGTTACCTGAACTTTGGGTTCCTCCTTCCTTGGACTTTAAGCTCCCTGACCCCATTTTTGTCCTGGAATTCTGTGTCTGGGACACTGCCTCCTATATATTAAGACCTAGACATCTATACATTTGGAGAGAGCTTCCCCAAAGTCCCCTGGGCAGAATCTATAGAAGATCAGAAGCCCAAGGTGTCATGAGATCAACAAAACCTTGCTATCATTTATTTCTTTTGAGAGAGCAACTGAAGCCTACTTCTGATCATTTCATTGAATTTCAGGAATTTGTGCTTGCTCCCACCTTCACTACCACTATGTCCTTATTTTTAAACTTTTTTTTTTTGCAGGACAATGGAGGTTAAGTGACTTGCCCAGGGTCACACAGCTAGTAAGTGTCACGTGTCTGAGGCCAGATTTAAACTCAGGTACTCCTGAATCCAGGGCCCATGCTTTATCCACTGAGCCACCTAGCTGCCCCCACTTATGTCCTTATAATTTTAGTGGCAAGAGCCTGACTCTCTCTCTGACTTGATGAAATAACCACCTCTAGAGACTTCTCCAATACCACCAAAGACACTTAGCTTCAGAAGCCTAGCTTTTCTGTTGGGAGAGTCAAGAGTCAATACCCCTCTCCTCAAAACTCAGGACATAGAGGTTACTTTGTTTTGTTTTGTTTTGTTTTGTTTTCAGGGCAATGGGCGTTAAGTGACTTGCCCAGGGTCACACAGCTATTAAGTGTCAAATGTCTGAGGCCAGATTTGAACTCAGGGACTCCTGAATCCAGGACTGGTGCTTTATCCACTGTGCCACCTAGCTGCCCCTATAGAGGTTACTTTGGAGTATGAGATAAGGGGAAAAGAGTACTGGCTATAGGATCAGAGGACCTGGATTCAAATCCTCACTCAGATGACTACTGCCTGGGTGACTTTGTGAAAGTCACTTCACTTTCCTGGGCCTGTTTCCTTATCTATGAAATGAGGGCTGGTTGGACTAAATGACCTCTAAGGTTCTTCCTAGTTGTTAATCTATGATGCTATGATCCTAAAATGATTGCCCAAATCCCATCCAATGCTAAAAATATTTTGTGGTCATTTTTTAAAAATAATAGACATTTTAATTTAAAGTTTTGAGTTCCAAATTCTATCCTTCTTTTGCTTCCCCTCTCCCTGAGGTGGTAAGCAGATATAGATCATACATGTACAATTATGTAAAATTACCATATTAGTTCTTTTGCAAATGAAGACTTGAATAAAAGAAAAAAACAAAAGAAAGAAAGTGAAAAATAGCATGCTTCACTCTGTGTTCAATCAATATCAGTTCTTTCTTTGGAGGTGGATAGTTTGCTTCACCATTAGTCCTTTGGGATTGTCTTGGATCATTGTATTGCTGAGAATAGTTAAATTGTTTTTTTAAATCTCCTGGGCTCCAGACACCATCACTACATTCTACATTGAATCATATTGGTCTGGGGAAGCTAGGTGGCACAGTGGATAGAGCACCGGCCCTGAAGTCAGGAGGACCTGAGTTCAAATGCGGCCTCAGACACTTAACACTTACTAGTTGTGTGACCCTAGGCAAGTCACTTAACCCCAATTGCCCCACCAAAAAAAAAAAAAGTGTAGAATCATATTGGTCTAATAAAGTGTGTCTCTTGAACGAGGAAAACTTGGGCCTCTTGATTGGCTCCCATTATTTCTCCATAACAGAACTACCGATAGACGCATATAAGACACACTAACTACTAGGAGATAGCCCTATCGACATTAAAGGGTATTTCTTCCATGGCTTCCTGACAAGTGAAGTAGTCCTGATAGGGGAAAGGCACCTTTTTCGTTAATGATAGCCTCCAGTAAGCTAGGCACATCCTGCATTGTTCCCTCAGTTCTGAGTTCTGGCACAGAAAGAGTCCAATTGTGTTGTGTTTTTTCTTCAAGTTTGTAAGGTCAAATTTTAGCCCAATTGTTCAAAGTACACCCAAAGGGGAATCCCTAGACATATTCTCTGTCTGCCCCATGGGCATAAGACTGTTTAAATCTTCACCCAGATATTGTCCTCTAATCCATGGAGACGTTGAATCCGGTGGTCAGAACCTGATTCTGCAGTTAAGCCGAGTTTTCCACCAGGGAGACAACCCTGCCTATCGTGTGGAAAAGCTGACCCCACCTCTGTGGCTGCTGGCAAGGGATAGAGTCAGAGTAAATAAACAAAAAGGAGTTCATACTTCGGGGTTTTGTGGCGAGAGGAAAGAGGAACTTCCCACTTTCCAGTCAGGGAACTAAAATATGTCACAGGGAAGGTGATGGTCCTTAGGTATTCTTCAGTAAATTCTTACACTCTCTCACACAATCCAGTTAGAATTAAAGTGGTCTTTTATTTGGTGCTAGAGAAAGTAACCAAGTGGGAAGGAGGAAGGCTTAGAAATGTCCTCAAAGGGGCAGCTAGGTGGCTCAGTGGATAAAGCATTGGCCTTGGATTCAGGAGTACCTGAGTTCAAATCCAGCCTCAGATACTTGATAGTTACTAGCTGTGTGACCCTGGGCAAGTCACTTAACCCTCATTGCCCCTCAAAAAAAAAAAAAGAAAAAAAAAGAAATATCCTCAAAATAAAATAGAGAATAAAGGACAAACAACAACAACAAGACAGTGAAATTAGAGATTAATTGGAATTCACTGAAATCTAATAAATATTTATTATGGTAAAAAAAAAGAAAGAAACATCTTCCACAAACAGAAGGAAGGCAAAAGCTTTTATAGAAGATAGATGGGATATCTGCTTGAAAACCGGAAAGTTCCCTTTTGGGGCGGGGTGGGGAAAACTTGGATGCTCCTCATAGTTCTGAGAGTTCAGGGAGATTTTTTTTGAAATGATGGTCCTGACCTTTGGGGTTATCTCTGCCTCCTAGCTAGTAGCCACATCTAATTTACTTTCCTGCTATAGAATTTCATCTCCCCTTACTTCTTGGGTATGTCAGTCCTGATATCTAGTTGGTCAAACAAAACTTTAATAATCCCTTGATTCCTTGACAAGTCTGCCCTGGTCATCTTTGGTTTTGCTTCTCACAGGAGAACCTTCTGATTTAATCACCCATACTGTAGCCTGAATCTCTGGCAAGAAGCTCAGGGCATGGATATAAAACAAAATATAACCTTGTGGTGGCAAGACAGAGACCCTACACACCAATGTGAAGCTGCTGCTGAGGGCTGTGGAAAGGGGAATTTCCCCTAGGAAGTTATAGGGTAGTTCCCTATTTGATTTATTTATTCTTGCACTTTACATGATAGGCCACATAGGCTCAAGTATTAGGATTCCCTTCTCTACAACCACCACCACTAACACCCACTTAGCCTCTCCTGTCTTTTCCTTCTTATCTCCCTCTTTTTGGGAGCATGGATCTACACTTTAGTAACAGCTAACATTTGAATAGGCTTTGGAGACTACAGAGTTATTTATATATATTATCTCATGATAATCTCACAACAACACTATAAACTGAGTGTTTTTATTAATCCCATTTAATAGGCAAGAAAGCTGAGGCTCAGAAATATTAACTGACTTGCCCAGGGTCATGGTGTCTGAGTCAGAATTCTAACTCAAATCTTCCTGACTTCAAGTCCAGCATGTTATCTTCTCTACCAGAGCTTCTTAAACTTTTTCCACTCACAACCCCTTTTGACCTGAGAAATTTTTATGCAACCCTGGTATATGAATATATAAAATAGGTATATATAACCTTGATGTGGGATGGAATTTGGGGTCAAATTGATTGTGAGTCGTCCCAAAAGAATTACAAGACTCAGTGACTCAGTTTCCCAAGTTTTATTGCAATACTATAAGTGATCAGAGGGAGAGAACCAGAAAAGTGTAAAAGTATCTCTTGAATAGTGAAAGGAAATAGTTATATTTATAGTATGGATAAATTGATTATCGGTCTCATTATAATAATCTCCACTTTGGAGAGGTACAGGGGAGGGCCTGTCCTCATTATAATATTCTCCACCAAGGGGTGTGTGGAAATTTATTTTGATTTGGGGACCCTACCTTTAGGCTGAGATTAGAAAGCCTTAGGCCCTCAGGGTCTTTTCCCCTCCCACTCTGCTTCAGCTGAGACAAAAAGCCCTGTGGGCTGTACAAGCCGCCAGGTCAGACAGCTGGAGGGGGGGAAGAAGCCCCCAGCTCCCTCGGACCTGAGTGGAGCTATCTGAAAGATCCCGGATAGCCTGTGCTGAGGCACGGGATGCTGGAGCATCCCCCCAGCCCTAGCCACAGCCCTGACTGGCGGATGAGCTTGGTGTGTGGGTGCAAAAAGCCCCGAGATTTGAGTGGAGATAAAAAAGGTATATATAGACCTGGGAGTTAGACAAGAGGAGGTTGGGACAAGGTAGGGGGGCTGATGAGATTAGAGAGGTTCAGAGAGAGGCTGAGAAGAGGATCAGACTAGAAACTGGCTACAAGGATGCAGGAGAAGACAAGAAGGACTAGGAGCAGGGAAAAGAGAGGCCAAAGGGCAGACTGACTGAGCAGACAGACAGAAGGCCGGTGAGAGCAAACACAGGGGTTCAGGAGTGGCAGTAAGGAGAGGAAAGTTAGAAGTAGGAGAATTTACAAAGTGAAAATGAATAAAGTGTAACGTGCCCTGAGGCAGAGGCAGCTAAGGCCCTAATTGCATTCAAGAAGTTCGAAGTGCAGCAGGTGGGAAAGAGATGCAGTGGAAAGCAGTCAGGTTGTACATTTTATTTCCCTGTATTCTTAATTTTAAATAGTATCTCATAAATAAACTCTGCTTTGATTATTTAGTTAAGAGCCTTCTTAATCTTTAGTTTATCAATTTGGGAGTGGAACAGTGTGGTGGAACTTTATAAACGGCCCATATTAAATTAATGAAGTCAGATAGCCAAATAGTCAAAAGTCCCCAGATTAGTCATCCACAGTTTAGCCCCCCAAATTAGCCCTAGTTAAAAAATATTTCTACATTTGAATGGCGACCACGACAGGACTTATGGCCCAATTATAATTTTTCTAAACCTATAATTTTTCATATAATCATAATTTTTCATAAGTCCAAAATTATATAAAATTTTCAGATTAGATATAGTTATAGTTAATAATTAATTTTTTGTACAGGTGTTAGAAGGGAGGGCTTGGGGAGGCTAGGTGGCGCAGTGGATAAAGCACTGGCCCTGGATTCAGGAGTACCTGAGTTCAAATCCAGCCTTAGACACTTGACACTTACTAGCTGTCTGACCCTGGGCAAGTCATTTAACCCCTATTGCCCTGCAAAAAAAAAAAAAAAAAAGAAGGGAGGGCTTATCCTAATTTGGAGTTCCTGGGGTCCTAAGCCAACCCCTGAGGTGGGTACCTTTTTCAGTGGAGGTGTGTTTTGGGGGTTTACAGGTCATAAGGTGAATCTGGGGACAAATTTGGCGTGTCTCTGTTTCCCATGACTAGTTTCAAAATATCTCCATTTTTCATTAGAATTTCTATACCCTTGTCATTTTATCATTGTTATAGTTGTGGTAAAATATGAAAGTTTTTAACAGTCGGTTAGGATAACTGAAAGACGCCAGTTTTTCAAGGACCACCCTTTTGGGGAGGAGACGAACAGTCCGCCTGCTGCGCACGTCAGACTGCCTGCGGGACTCGACTTCCGGGGTGGAGAGAACGGAAGTGAGGCTTTTGGCCTGCTTGGCGGGACTCCGGACGGCGCGGCACAGACTCTCTCTCTCTCTCCAAAGGTGGCCTTTTCGGTTTGGTGAGTTTTTATAAGGAATATAGACTAAGCTTAGACTTAAGACGATTTGTATTGTGTTTCTACTTTCCTATCCTTCTAATCAACATCACCTTGTGACTACCATAACCATATAAATAAAAAGGTCTATCTAGAAAACCAAAAGCTTCTTCCATTTACTAGTTTGGGAGATAAATTAAGGGAAAGGTTAAGTAGGGGAGATTTATGATCTAATATCCAATTTTAAATCTCACATAGTCTTCAGGTCTCCTCAGCCTAGGTCCCTCTGTTCCCGTTATGGGTACTGATTTATGTGGGTACGAGAACCTAATATGCTAACTTGTAAGTTATCCATTAACTGGGGTCTAACTCCCGTTTGGAATTAATATCTGAATTAAAGCTTGGGTCTTAGGTTTTTCTGTTAACCCCTTTTTGCCTCCTACATCAACCTTTTGTGCTGCCAAATTTTTCATGACCCCTACCATTCAGTTATGCGACCCCATGTAGGGTCGTAACCCATAGTTTAAGAAGTTTTGTTTTATACCATGCTGCCTTACTTGGGAAAAGCAAGAAGTTCTCCCACTGTGGTGAGTGAGCTTAGTAGGTGGTAAGCTTAATAGGTCCTTAGGAGTCTTAGGCCTCCTAGGCAAGACTCAAGAATTTGTCCAAAGGTGGATGGGAGACTTGGGCTGGGACAGAAGCACCAGTACCAGAACACAGCACCCTGACACCTGATAGGGAAAACAGTTGGGGAGAAAATTAGGCAGGAGAAGTATCCCATGCAAGGGACTCAGTCTCCATAAGCTCCTACCCTCCCCTACCTCACGAGGGACCTGCTCTTACTCCCCTAAAGTCCAGCTTCACTGGAGAAAAATAGACAAGTTTACTTAAGAGCACCTAATTTACATGGACTTCTGTTGAAATGTATGCAAGCCCAGGATCCACATAGAGGAGGTACAGGTCCACATATAGGAGGGTCAAGAAGTCTGCTTCAGAATCTCCAGAAATATATCTACCTTCCCTTTTTCCTCCTCCTCCAGTTAAACCTGACTTTTTCAAGCATTGAAAATTAAATATTTTTGAAATCCTTCATATGTGTGTATCACTAATTAGTGACTAGTATCAACATTGCTTTTTTTTTTTCATTGCAAATGTATAATATTTCTACTACATTGTGGGTCAAATTGCTGCTGCTGCTGTTCTTTGTCCTTCGTTCTTGAAGGGGGCCATGACATTGAGGTGATATCATGACTTGCAAAAAATTGGATTTAAGTGAGGGAGGGATGTACAAAGTCACTGTCACTCTCTCCTCCAGAGCCATCTGGGTCCAGTGGCAAAATATAGATCAGGATGACTAGAAATGGCCCTAGATGTAGTAGAAGACCTTGGCCTTTTTAAAATAAGGTCTTTCTCAGGTCTCAGTTTGCCTAAGTCACCTTCAGTGATTCAGTGATTAAGGCTAGGTAACAGATGAGACAAAGAATATCCTCCTTTACTGTTAATATGAATATATGGATCACCTGGATTTAATGGAGGTACCCTATTATCCAAAAGTATTTTTTATGAAACCCTGGGTTAATTGGAGCAAAATGTCCTTCAACTGAACTCCAAACTGAACCCAGATAGCTAGCAGATTAAAGACTCTACCTAGTGACTTCTTTTCCCTCGTGATAGTAAGTCCCTATCTTATGGTGACATCTGGGCACCCTCATTCTTAGAGCCAAACCCTTTTTTGGAATCCTGTAATCTTAACATAATGCTTCTGTATTTCCTCTGTACTTATTATAACTGAAATTGTTAAACTGCTTTTTGCTTCTGGGTTGATTTCTGTATCATTACTATTGAAACTGACAAAATCCTGTAATCAGTGGACAAAAACAATATATATCCTCAGAAAAGGGGAGTCCCCCAAGCTTCCCTCTTAGGAGGAGAGTCTCCACATGATCATGTATTATATATTTCTTCTTGGGACAAAATATTAAATTGATATTATGTTTTTCCTATCCATTCTCTGATCTGGTTTCTGTGAGGTACCTACTTCTTGTAAGACAGGCAGAAATAGCCTTCTCTGATCTGGGTGAAAAAATCATAGGAGATATTGTTGATGTCTCTGACCTGTTTATTATCTTGTAAGAGGATGGGGTACTGTTGTGGGGAAAATAGGGTAGGGGGTTTGGGTAGGGATAAGGGTTTGGGGTCCTTAGGAATTCCTCTTTAAAGAATTACACCCTCTTGCACACAAAAGCAATTAGAATAAGATAGTAGTTTATTTAGGGGCTGGGGAAGGGAAGGGAAACCAAGAGAGAAATCCTTGGCCTCCTCATGGGGAGAAGGCATGGCACAGAGGTGTGGCTCTGAGAAAATTTCTCCTTGAGCAGTAGTCAGGCAGAAACTTTTATAGAGGACCCATGGTGGTCGGATGAGGTGATTGTCTGACTGTGGAAAGTTCCCTGATTGAGGAGGGACCACTCCCCTCTGGTGGTGGCTGGGGGAGTTGGGTGAGGGGTGGCTGCAGATCTCTTTCTTCTCCTCCAGCCACAAAGGCAGCAGCCACACCTAATCTTATCTCCCCAAGGGTGGAGGAGACTTGAATGAAGGTTTGGGGTCCCTGCGCTAGCTCAGTCCTGATCAGGTTCCATGGAGCTGTCCTTTGGTTTAGTTACTCAAGGAGAAAGTTCTTTGATGCGCCCCAGAGAACTTCTGGGGTGCTCTAGGCCCATAATAGTATGAAAACTATATTTAATATTCAACATTACCTAGTCAGAATGAATGGAGAGAAAGGGAGGGAGGGGAGAAGGAAGGAAGGAAAGAAGGAAAGGGTCAATAGCGTGGGAAACTACTTTAGCTTTCTGTTCAAAGTTTCAAGGGGAAATGTGTTCAAAATCAAAACAACCAACAGCAAATAGTAACCTTTTGGAAGCTATCCCATTTAAAAGTTAAGGGCTTCCAGTATTCCTACCTTTTGATTCCTGATTCAAAGTCACTTAAATACTCCTTCTGATCCTTTGGTAAACATTTAAAATAGCCTGTGGTTTAGAACATTCTTAACAATTCTATTCAAAGTCTAAAACAATTATGTAAGGGGCTTCCCCCCCCTTCCAAAAATTTACATATCAAATAACTTTAATAGCTTAACCAGAATTGATTTCCTCTTTCAGAAATCATATTCATCAGTCTCCTTGGTTCAAGCCTCTTTAAGTACCCGAGGAGGGACGTGTAAACAAGCAAGAGCCATCACTTTTTTTTCTGATCTGGGTTGTTTAACCATAAATAAATTTAAAGTTTAATCTTCATTATTAACAGTTACTTCCACACTTTCTTAAGTTAAGACAATCAAGGAAATAATAAATTAGGCCTTGATTTTTAGTGTTTGCCATTCTGAAATTTAAATGCTCAGATTGAAAAATTAGATTTAATTTATCATTTCTCTTAAGCAGGTATAAACTGGTGCCTGCATACCATTTGGTAGGTTCCTATTTTAACTAATTATTCTTGCTAATGAGGTGCTTAAAAAAAAACCCAGTTGTTTCTACTTGAAAAGGGAGCACAAGTGTCTTTGGTAGTGTGAGGGGGAAAAACAATCCTCTTCTCAATAATTCTCAGGAACTCAGCAATAATGTGACAAAGGCTTTTTTATTTCCTTCTCATGAAAAGGAGGCACCAGGGGCAGCTAGGTGGCACAGTGGATAGAGCACTGACTTTGGAGTCAGGAGTACCTGAGTTCAAATCCAGCCTCAGACACTTAATACTTATTAGCTGTGTAACCCTGGGCAAGTCACTTAACCCCAATTGCCTCACTAAAAAAAAAAAAGAAAAAAAAAAGAAAAGGAGGCACCCTAGTGTTCAGCTAGTGGGTGCAAAGAAAGGGGGCTCGCAGGCCCTGTTTTATACCCTAGTCCCTAACGCAAATGGACCCTCCCCTTTTTCATCATTAGTTCGATTACTCAAGGGTTGCAATCTATGCACAAAAACTAGCTAATTGGAACACAGTATTCCCACCCCTCTTCTTTGTATGGGCATAACTCAGGAGTGGACCTTATACTTCCTTATATGGACACAACTCTGGAGCGGACCTTATTGAGACCAGGGTTCCTTGAACCATGTGATTTTGTTAGCCTGAGGGGGAGGAGGGGATCTGAGACCTGTGTCCTAAAAACAGGTCAGGAGGAGTATGATTGACTGTTATATCCTCATTGAGAGGAGACAACTACCCATTTTTTTCACAAGTAGCCTCTAATATTTGGCAAGCTGATTCAAAACGCTTTTCACACTATGCTAATTATAGCTTTGGATAAAAAAAAAAATGCCAACTCAGCCTAACATTTAAACCTCCATAACATTACTCTGACTTGTTTCCTAGATTATTTCATAATGCTCCCCTTCATACACTCTACATTCTAGCTAACTTTATCTACTATTCTTCTCAGAGCTCAACATACTAGCTCCCGATTTTGTGCTTTTGTTTAAACTAATCCCCGTATCTAGAATGCTCTCCCAGGGGCAGCTAGGTGGCACAGTGGATAAAGCACCAGCCCTGGATTCAGGATGACCTGAGTTCAAATCCGACCTCAGACACTTGACACTTACTATGACCCTGGACAAGTCACTTAACCCTCATTGCCCCATGCAAAAAAAACCAAAAACTAAGAAACGACAAAAAAAAGCATTGATTCCTCTTCACTCCCTTATCCTTATGTTACAGCTCTCACAGCCATACATTGCTCCTGAAAAACCATAGCTTTGACTCTATGTACTTTTGTCAGCAAGGTACTGTCTCTGCTTCTTAGTATGCTGTACAGATTTGCCATAGCTTTCCTTCCAAGGTGCAAGCATCTTTTAATTTCATGGCTGCTGTCAGCATCTGCAGTGGTCTTTGAGCATAAGAAATTCCAAGCATAAGAAATGACAAATGCATAAGAGTAGAGACAGGAGATGAGAAAGATGAGAAAAGATATGGCATACAATTAAAACAACTCCAACCTTACTTATTTGAACAAATTTCTGGTGCCAAGAAAAAAAAAAGGGAAAGCAATGGAAAAATAACATTAATGATAATTTCATAAGAAATTTCAACAATGAATGGATGAAAAACCATTTATTGAGCATTTATTAAGTGACAAACACTATGTTAATCAATATAACACAGTTACCATAAGATCAAAAGACCTAGAAACCATCTCATAACAGAAACATTTGATTTTGTTGCCAAAAATAAAGATATAGGAGCCAGGAAAAAACATTTGTTTAGGATATTATTTCATATGAAAAGTGAGACAGATTATCAAGGATTAGAAGTAGTATCATATCATAAAGTAGAGGTAAGCAATGGAAGGAAAAACAGATTTAGGGGCAGCTAGGTGGCGCAGTGGATAGAACACCAGCCCTGGAGTCAGGAGGACCTGAGTTCAAATCCAGTCTCAGACATTTAACACTTACTAGCTGTGTGACCCTGGGCAAGTCACTTAACCCCAATTGCCTCACTAAAAAAAAACCACAAACAAACAAAAAAACAGATTTAAAGAAATCTTGGTGAGACACCCAAATCATGCCAAGGCCATTTAAAGATGAAACAGGAAGGAAAACAACTAACAAATGGAAAATGCCTGTAGAGATTTTTATAATAGGCAATTTTCACTATGAAGGACAATGGAACCACATTTGGACTTGAGAATCATAGTCCTAGATGTATTGAAAGAGGAAACAGAAGCAGCTCTGAAAAAAAAACAAAGATATAAAACACAGCCAGATTAAACCAAATAGAGAGGAAGTCTGTATGGGGCGGGGTAAATTTTGAGAGAATTAAGAGACTGATTTTCCATTGATATGAAAGAGAGGTGGATACTAAAGGCATTGATGTGGGCTAGAATTTTGTGTCAAATTGATTGTGAGTTGTCCCAAAAGAATTACAAGACTCAGTGACTCAGTTTCCCAAGTTTTATTGCAATACTGTTTTATTGCAATACTTGTGTGCAATACTGACCACAGGGAGAGAACCAGAATATTGGAAAGGCATCTCTCAAATAAGGAAAGGAAAGACAGTTATATTTATAGTATGGATAAATTGATTATCAGTCTCATTATAATAATCTCCACCTTGGGGAGGTACAGGGGAGGGCCTGTCTTACTCATTATAATATTCTCCACCTGGGGTGTTTCAGGGGAGGGCTTATCCCAATATGGAGTTCCTGGGGTCCTAAGCCAACCCCTGAGGCGGGTACCTTTTTCAGTGGAGGTGTGTTTTGGGGGTTTACACATCATAAGGTGAATCTGGGGACAAATTTGGCCTTTTCTGAGCATGTCTCTTTCTGATTCCCATGGCTAGTTTAAAAAAATAATCATTTTTTATTAGAATTTCTATAGGTTGTCTTTTTCCTTTATTGTTATTTTGACCTGTTCTGGTCCATTATGGATGTTGATCACTATGGGTATGAGAACCTAACATAAGTTATCCATTAACTGAGGACTGACTCCCTTTTAGAGCTAATATCTGAATTAAAGCTTGGGTCTTAGGTTTTTTCTATTAACCCCTTTTTGCCTCCTACATCAGCATGGCAAAAAACAAAACAAAACAAAACAAAAAAACCCTTTATTTCTTACTATCCAAAAAGTAACCATATTCCTACTTTTCTATCTATATAAAATTTTAGAAGAGTAATCCACATCAAAGAAATCCCTAAGGATATTAGAAAGCACCAAGTAGCTGTAATGATTGGAGTGATGCCACTTGCTGGAGAGTTACTGTAGGATAGCTCCGCCCTGAGGAGAAGGCATCTGAGGGCAAGCCATGCGGCTTTTCTTTGGCATCAGGAAGTGACGTTTGCTCATGGGTACTGTCTATCAAAGCTACCAGCCAATTAGCTTGGAGCTGTGTGTGTATGTGGACAGAATGTTCCCAGTTTCACAGGAGGCTTGTGGGATGAAGAAGGGGTGGTTCTCTTTTGTTAGGACTCTCATGGAGAGTGGAGCAGGAGACACTGGCTCCCCGAGATAGCTGAATTTAGGCCTCTCTCTCTTCACCAAATTCTTATTCTCCTTAATAAATGCTTAAAAGTCTAAACTCTTGCTAAAGCTTCTAATTTAATGGCAACCACTCATTAGATATTTTAGACAGTATAGCTAGAATTTTAGCCCCTTACATAGCCTTTCACAAGTAATATTATGCAGCAGACTCTATCCTCATTATTATACAATTCATTGAAAGGCATAAAGAATTAAAGATCCCACAATACTTCCTAAGCTTCTTGTGTGTTATTATTTAAACAGCATTTGATCTAGTAGAGCTGAATGATGCTTACTAGATTCCAACAAGTTATCTCTCATGTACATTTTAGGATGATATGAGATACTTTGAAAGATACAACGGATCATCTTGTTAGACAATTATCTGATTATTCATATCAAGCAAGGAATCAAACAGGAAGGCATATGCTTGCCAAAGATGTTTGCCACTGTCATGGAGGAGGTCCAGCACAGAGTCCAAGTTGAAGAAGGATTCCCTATGGTGACATCCTCCAGATGCTTCTGTTTGTGCAGATTGCATTATTACCACTCCATAGAGTCTTCTAAATTAGTTTCTTAATCATTGAAAAGTGTTTAACCTAACTATCCACACAGGAAAAAGCAAATGAGTGGAGAACTCTTATTGTTTAAATCATAACATATAGATAGATCGATAGACAACCTAGGGAGCTCATCAGTATATATCTAGAAATAGACAAAACAGACAAGGAACTGGGCCCAGAATTGAAGAGGAGAAAGAGAACATATTATTAAATTGTCCTTGGACTGGAAATTTTGGTATTTTATCTTTAAATGACCCCTCAAATTTCTCCCTAAAACAAAGGCCCATTTAAAAAAAAATACCAAAACTCTTCTGGTGATGTTATAATCTAACTTGAAATCATGGAATCCTATATCTCCCACAAATTTGAGTGGAAGACCTCCCAAAGACTAATGGGAAAAGTACATCCTCAGGTTATAGGTATGAGCAGAAAACAATTTACAAATGAGGAATTACATAACAGAAGTGGTATACAGGATGTCCATCATATTAACAGAACATCAGAAAAATATTTTGCCAGGAAGTGGAGGAGGGGGGTAGATGTAATGATCAAATCGTGAGAATGATCAATAAGTGATAGACCACTAGCAGCACTGATCAAGAATACAAATAAGGTTCCCAACATGTTAGGTCAGGCCCACATGGTGAATTTATGGGAGAATATGGATGAGTTATCCAGGATGGACAGTGAAAGATGGATTGCAAACTAGATATTAGAAGGAATACCCACATTGATGGGTGCATAGATTTTATCTGTGTAGCCTCCACATAGTCCAATACTGAAGCCTCACGATGGCGTGGAGATGACACTGGGTTCTTAAGAATAATTGCTAACATTATAAAACACTTTAAAGCTTACAAGGTATATTTATATATACTATCTGATTCTCACAGCAACTCCACAAAGTAAATGCAATTATTATCCCCATTTTACAACTGCCAAAAACTGAAGCATAAGCAGTGGATAGAGCACTGGCCCTGGAGTCAGGAGTACCTGAGTTCAAATCTGGCCTCAGACACTTAACACTTACTAGCTGTGTGACCCTGGGCAAGTCACTTAACCCCAATTGCCTCACTAAAAAAAAAATTAAAAAAAAATAACTAGTCAGTGTCTGGGGCAGAATTTGAACTCAGGTCTTCCTGACTCAAGTCTAACATTTGATAGAACCACTGTGTCACCTATCTGTCTATGCTATGCCAAGAGAGTATAATCTCTAGCAGGTCTAGACTGGAAAGGCTTTGAATATAGTTGTAGCAGACTATGTTCTAGTGACCAGCATAAGTACAGAATGACTCATCACGAATAGATTGTCTATTAGGCAATGCATTTATGGGTTTGGCATCCCATGAAACAAAGCAAAATATACAATAACTCTCAGTTATGCAGTAGATAGAATGTTGGGCTTGGAGTCAGGAAGACCTAAATTCAAATCTGGCTTCAAATACTTATTAGCCATGTGACTCTAGGCAACTCAGCCTCTGTTTCCTCATCTATAAAGTGGGAATAATAATAGCACCGACCTTTCGGGTTTGTTGTAATAATTATAAAGTATTTAGCACAATCCCTAGCACATAGAAAGTGCTATATTTAAGTGTTAGCTAATATTATACTTGGTCACCTTGCTTTGCAGTGCTAATGAATATTGGTTTAAAAGATGACCATGAAGATAATTACAGCTTATAAGCCTATACCTGTTTCAGAGGAAGAAAAGAAAGAATATAAGGAATTACAAACTTCTTCCAAAATGTACTGATAATCAATGATTTCAAGGGTAAGGAAGCCACAGCAGGGTAGTGAAAAATAGACTTGAAAACATGGTTGAAGATTAAGAAATCAAAGAGGTTTATAGAGTACATAAAAGCTTCCTGACTATATATAATGACTATTTTATTCAAAAAGAGAGCCAGAAGTTCCTGGATATGATGAGTGTCAAACACCACCAAAAATGAAATTGAATTTATTTTGGCAGATAGGAAAAAATTAGATAGCTGTGTGAGAATAATTTCTGAATCATCCATCTGTATATGGTCAGACAATTAAATTGAAAATCAGAATCAGCACCAAATTAGAAGAAAGGATTAAGAATAAGAGACATTTGTAGGTAATTACAACATTTCCAACCTAAACCACTTAAATAAACCATTAAAGCTGAAAATTAGGAAATCTAAAGGAAAAAGAGATAGAGGTTCTTCATCACCATTTCCTATGTAGTTTAACCAATGTAATCAATCCCCAATAAAAGGTCAAAAGAGCATAGAAACTCTTAGCCAATAAATACTTGATCTCATTCCCAAGAAGACATAGCAGCCAAGAATAATTCTGTATAGATATTGACATGTGTCAATAGCTACATCTATATCTATCATATTAAGTACCTAGGTGCTGGGGCAGCTAGGTGTTACAGTGGATAAAGCACTGGCTCTGGATTCAGGAGGACCTGAGTTCAAATCCGGCTTCAGACACTTGACACTTACTAGCTGTGTGACCCTGGACAAGTCACTTAACCCTCATTGCCCCGTAAAAATAAAATAAATTAATTTTTTTAAAAAAGTACCTAGGTGCTATAGTGGATAGAGTGCTGGACTTGTAATCAGAAAGACCTGAGTTCAAATCAGGCCTCAAACATTTACTAGCTGTGTGACACTGAGCAAGTCACTTAACCATTATCTGTCTCAGTTTCCTCAACTATAAAATAGAGAGAATAATAGTACCTATCTCAAAGGGCTGTTGTGAGGATCAAATGAAAAATATTTGTAAAACACTTAGGGGGCAGCTAGATGGCGCAGTGGATAGAGCACCGGCCCTGGAGTCAGGAGTACCTGAGTTCAAATCCGGCCTCAGACACTTAACACTTAACTAGCTGTGTGACCCTGGGCAAGTCACTTAACCCCAATTGCCCCACTAAAAAACAAAAAAACAAAAAAACAAAAAACACTTAGCACAAAGCTGGAGCCTTAATAAATGCTTATTCTCTCTTTGCCTCTCATTTGCCTCAGTTTCCTCATCTATAAAATAGTAACAGTAATAATATCTTCCTCATAAGATAAGAGAGATCAAGTAGATGATATATGTAAAGTGCTTTGCAAACTGTAGAGCACTTTTCATTATTATTTACACACCTCTAAATCTATATTTTAATCTCTGATTCTAGAAATATAAATACCCATGCATGTATATATCCATCTTGTAATAAATTATAGCTATATAGGTATAATTTGTGTATGTAGGCATATAATACATGTGTGATCTATACATGTATATCTGTACATATGCATGTGTGTGTATCATACACATATACACAGCTAGTCTATGTGCTCCAAAATCCAACTCATGTCTACGTAATAACAAATCACAAAAGACTTTTTATTTCATTGATATAAGAAATTTTCAGATGAGGAAACTTCTACACAAAGACAATACACATTAGAGTTATGACTTGAACCCAGGTCTTTTTGGCTCTTTGATCAACTCTCTATCCACTAAAGATAGCTAGAGATGGTCACCTCTTATTTCTATGTTTATGTCTATGTCTATATATATGTCAATATACTTATTTGTCAAATATAATATAGGATGGGGGCAGCTAAGGTGGCACAGTGGATAAAGCACTGGCCCTGGATTCAGGAGGACCTTAGTTGAAATCCGGCCTCAGACACTTACTGTGTGACTCTGACACCACATTTTTTATTTGTGACTAGAAATAATAAATGAACAATCTCTCTCAATTCCTTTCTTTTGATGAAAATAAAAATCTGTTTTTATTTTTCCTTCTAGTCCCGATCAGCATATTTAGGACTCTCCTGATCTCTCTGTTCTCCAGGTTCTAAATAAATGCTTATTATTTGATTTATAATTCTGTCCCCACAATCATCAACAGGGGCTCCTATCTTTCTATTAAGCATTGTTTTGCCCCCACTTTTAAAGAGTTATATGCACAGAACACTATTTCTTCTTAAATATTAATGTAACTCATTATCTCTATAACAACAACTCTACTAATACCAACTGGACATATTTCTCCCCCCTTACTCATCCACAATGACTTTGAGGGTGGAGACTTTTCCCCACACAAAGCATACCGAATATTCTAATGACTACAAAGTCATTTAATTTTTATTTACCCCATACATTCAAATATTTTAGAGGTGGAAAGAACCTTTCAACTCATCTAGTCTAATACCTTCATTTTATAGATAAGAAAAATTATGACCCAGAAATGTTAAATATTTGCCCAAGATTACATGTTTAGTTAGTGATAGAAATAGGATTAGATTATGTCTGCTGATTTCTCCCTCACTGAAAAAAAATAAAACAAAGCAAAACTTTTTTAAAATAATAAACATTTTTTTTTAAGTGAGGCAATTGGGGTTAAGTGACTTGCCCAGAGTCACACAGCTAGTAAGTGTTAAGTGTCTGAGGCCGGATTTGAACTCAGATACTCCTGACTCCAGGGCTGGTGCTCTATCCACTGAGCCATCTAGCTGCCCCAATAATAAATATTTTAATTATAGTTTCGGGTTCCAATTTTTATCCTTCCTTCCCTCTCTCCCCTCTCCTCTCCCTGAGGCAGCAAGCAATCAGATATGGGTTATACATGTATGATTATGCAAAACATTACCACATTTGTCATTTTGTACAAGGAAACTTGATTAAAAAGGAAAAAAATGAAAGGTGAAAAATAGCATGCTTCAGTCTGTTCCATCAATATCAGTTCTTTCTTTGGAGGTGGATAGTGTTTCATCAATAGTTCTTTGGGATTGTCTTGGATCATTGTATTGTTGTGAATTGTCAAGTTATTCATAGTTCTTCATCGAACAATATTTCTGTTTCTGTGTACAATGTTCTCTTGGTTCTGCTTACTTCGCAATACATCATTTCATGCGTGTCTTTCTAGGTCTTTCTGAAGTCATCCTTCTTGTCATTTCTTATAGCACAATAATATTCCATCATCATCATATACCACAGTTTGTTTAGCCATTCCCCAATTGATGGGGTTTTTTTGTTTGTTTGTTTGTGGCTTTTTTTTTGTTTTTTTTTTGCTGGGCAATGAGGGTTAAGTGACTTGCCCAGGGTCACACAGCTAGTAAGTGTCAAGTTTCTAAGGTCATATTTGAACTCAGGTGCTCCTGAATCCAGGGCCGGTGCTTTATCCACTTCACCACCTACCTTCCCCCATTCCCCAATTGATGGACATTCCTTTGACTTCCAATTCTTAGCCACCACAAAAAGGGCTGCTAGAAATATTTTTTTTCTCTTTTTGGGGAAGTCTTTGGCATGTAAACCTAGCAGTGGTATTGCTGGATCAAAGGGTATGCACAGTTCTATAGCCCTTAGGACATAGTTCCAAATTCAAAGCAAAACTTTTAATGGCTCCCTAGTCATTGGTACCTCTACATTCCTTACATTGCTGTGAAGTCAACAATAGGACTGGGACTGGAACACACTGATTTTACCACACCCCCCAACCCCTCCCCACTTTGGTTTTAAATAAGAGGTACTTAATTTTAAAAGAAACTCAGCCACACTCTAATTCTCTCCAGCACTATTGCTTAAACATTTGATGCTCATTAGTTCTGACTCTTTAGCTTAGACAAGTTCCTAGTATGGAAAGGACATTCTAGGTTGAGAGAAGAGTCTAGAGGAAGGAACGAGTTCATTTATTTGTATAATAGAGTCAACCTTGCTTCTGTTAACTCACTATCAATAAAGAAGGACTAATTTGATACTTTATAAAGAAATAACTTCTAAATTCCAAATGTCCTGTTTGCCTCAGTTCCTCATCTATAGAATAAACTGTAGAAGGAAATGGCAAACCATTTCAGTATCTTTACCAAGAAAATACCAAATGGGGTTACGGAGAGTTGAACACAACTGAAATGACTCAACAACAGCAACAAAGCCCAAATTGTGAAATTGAAAACTCCATTTAGGATCTCAGCACATAGCTGTCTTTTGTTCTTGGACCTCAGGGACCCTGTGACAGCTTGGGGTATATTGTAGAACAGTGATGTCAAACTCAAATAAATAAGGGGGCTACTAACCTGTACATAAGGATCCCTGTGGGCCACATATTGACTTGGTTTTAAAATGTAATATTATCAATGTTTTATTGTATTTTTATTTATTTTGTTACATATTCCCAATTATATTTTAATCTGATTCAAGTCACACTCAGGAGCAGACCACATGCCTTTCCATGTGTCTGACACCTCTGTATGGAGAAAGCAGGTTAAGGGATGTTCATGCTACAGAATTTGATATCTGACCCTTAGTTCTCAGTTCCCAAAATGCACAGGAAAATTTGAAAATCCTAATACTTAACTCAACTTATGTAGATCTCTTTACATTTCTTCCTCTAGACTCTTCTCTTAATCTAGGATGTCCTTCCCATACCTTTCCTTATAACTGAAGTCTAGACTTCTTTGAAGTCCATATCAATTTCTATATCATCTAAGAAGCTATCTCAAAGAACTCTGACCCACATTATTTCTAACCATCCAAAACTCCCATGATGCTTAATTTTTTTTTTTTAATTGAACATTCTGGCCCTTGACTATGCATTGTGCTTTTCTCCCAAGTTTCAAGTGTACAATTCTTATTTCCCTGATAAGATTAAGAGATAGAGGCCACACAAGGAATCATTGCACCAATAGCAAGGACCATAAAACACACCTGGGGAAAGCAATATGGAATGCAGCCTTAATTGCAGAGTAGGGATAAAGGGATACCAACCTGCCTCCAGTGGTTAGACAAAGACCCTGACACCACTAGTCATTAGACATTGAGCACTGTGGATAGTTAGAACACCAACTGGGTCTTGCCAGGGTGAGGCAGGAAAAGACCTCACCTCATATAATCAGGTGGCTTCCAATTTTAACTAATTATTCACGTTCGCTAGTTGCCAAAGTCTGGGGGTTTTCCCCTATGCTGTAGAAGTGCTGTTAGTGTCCTCTAAATTGGTAACCTGAGACATAGCCTCTATTGCCCCAGTATGTGCAGCTGGGTTGTAAGTTCTTTGAGAAACCAAACAATATCCTTATTTTTTTTTTCTCAAGCAGCATCTAGAGCAGCACTTGGCAAAGAGTACATATTTAATTAGTATTTGTTTAATTGGATTGTATTAGACTAATGAAAGGAAACACTCATTTCACACAATGTTCCAGAGGGAAGGAGATGGATATATCCAAACAATGTAGTTATTCTGGTATTCTGAGAGAGTCTGATTAATGTACAATAAAGCTAGAAAGGGAGGACACAAACAGGTCTCTTGTTCACAAAATGTGTGGTTTTATTCTTTTTCGTGTGTGTATGCAGTCTTCTTGATGGCATACTCCATGAATTGACCATATAAGACATAACCTACACTATGCTGACAGCTACAATGAACTGGAAGGAGCTAGTGTCCAACACTATCAAATACTGTAGACAAATTATCCAAGTCTGTCATTTGCTCTTTGGCAAGGCCAAAACCAGAGGCCCAATGCATCTTTTTTTTTTTTTTTTGGTGAGGCAATTGGGGTTAAGTGACTTGCCCAGGGTCACACAGCTAGTAAGTGTCAAGTGTCTGAGGTCAGATTTGAACTCAAGTACTCCTGAATCCAGGACCAGTGCTCTATATACTGCGCCACCTAGCTGACCCGACCCAATGCATCTTTGCTCAACGAGGAAAAGTTCTGATCACAGATTATGCTTCATTGCTTCATTAAATGTATGTCTTTAATAGAATTGGTTGTTAATTCTATTTTGTTTGTTTTTTGTTTGTTTTTCGTGAGGCAATTGGGGTTAAGTGACTTGCCCAGGGTCACACAGTTAGTAAGTGTTAAGTGTCTGAGGCCAGATTTGAACTCAAGTCCTCCTGAATCCAGGACTGGTGCTCTATCCACTGCGCCACCTAGCTGCCCCGGTTGTTAATTCTAAACAAAAGGATTTCTGTAACATTCTATTAGCAGTTTTTGCAAATCAACGTGTATTTTCTACTAACTAGTTACCTTTAGCTAGGACTTTTATTATGATAAAGTAATCAGAACACAAGATAACAAGTATACATCAAAATCCAAATGTTACTCATCAATACAAAATTTGAGGTTTTGTCTTCTCAGGGTGTATTTTATCTGTGTGGCAACAATGACACACAGTGGTAGACTGTGCATATTACAGTAGTAAAGGATATGTTTTCTGACATTAAAAATAAGCTCAATCACTTGAGGATTTCTTCAATAATCAATTCATTTCAGGTTGGGAAGAGATTTTAGTGGTTGTCTAGTTCAATCGTATTTGAATAGGAACCTACACTACAATATCCCCTATAAGTGGTAATCTGGTCTCTGTATAATACTTTTAGGGTAGGTGAATCCACTACTTTCCTAAGCAACTTACATTCCTTGATCCCAGTTCTGACCTCTAGAACCAAGGAGAATAATCTAATCCCTCTTCCATATGATAATCCTTCAAATATTTGAAGACAGCAGTCATATTCCCCTTAAGTCTTCCCTTCACTATGCTCAACCTCTCCATTTCCTTCAACTGATTCACATAAAGCATATGTGGAATTAGGACCCTAGGCCTCTCTCTTATTTGGTTGTGTCACTTGTGAGATTGACATCATTATTTTTTTTTTATTTTTTTTTATTTTTAGTGAGGCAATTGAGGTTAAGTGACTTGCCCAGGGTCACACAGCTAGTAAGTGTTAAGTGTCTGAGACTGGATTTGAACTCAGGTACTCCTGACTCCAGGGCCAGTGCTCTATCCACTGCACCACCTAGCTGCCCCAGACATCATTATTTTTAAAAATTAAATTAAAAAAATTGAAAAACCTATGTGCAAACTAGGTTCTGATAACATGGAATTTGAGCACTTCCTCAAATTGCAGTCCATGCTCTGAAATTGTCACAAATCACAATTCAGGTCACTGTGACCTACTAACCATTCATCACCAATCTCTTAATGCTGTATTTCCCTCTCCCACCATTGTAACTTTGTGCTTACTCTATTTTATTGTTTTGTTTGTCTTTTGAACCCAGTTGTAAAATTATAAATTAACTGCAACCCCCAGCAACATAAATGCCTGTGATACCAGCTTGTGTTTTCATTATCTGATTTTCCTCTTGTCTATATATTTAATTTTTTAAATGCCTTGGTTAACCCAGAAAAAATGCAGAGTACTGAAGATTCAGACATGGTTGATATGATGATTTTGTTTTGTTTTGTTTTCATTTCAAAAGACAGCAGAGGGGCAGCTAGATGGTGCAGTGGATGGAGCACCGGCCCTGGAGTCAGGAGGACCTGAGTTCAAATCCGGCCTCAGACACTTAACACTTACTAGCTGTGTGACCCTGGGCAAGTCACTTAACCCCCATTGCCCCTCAAAAAAAAAAAAAAGACAGCAGAGGAAGGAGAGAATTATTGGTAAATGATAGTGATATAAAAAGATTATCATATTATAGAAAGTAGTATTCTGGTCACCCTTGCTTTTATTGACTCACTACCAATAAAGAAGGGCTAGTTTGATACTTTACAAAGAAATAACTTCTATAATCCAAATGGCCTGTTTGCCTCAGTTTCTCATCTGTAAAATGAACTGGAAAGGAAATAACACACCATTTCAGTATCTAGGCCAAGGAAATCCCAAATGGGGTCATGAAGAATCACATGACTAAAACAACCAAACAAGTGAAGGAACTGGGTTGTTGCACTTGGAGAAGAGTTAGAGAGGATAGCATAACTCTCCACCCAACCCCCACCTACAGGACAGAACCAGTTTTGTTAGTAAATAACTATGTAATAGGTTCTGTTTATTCTTTTTATTGCTTCACTTTTCACACTTGCTATTTTGTTGGCGTGATTTTAGGTCTAGAATCAATCTATGAATTCTTTCAATATATCTAGTCCTTCGTCTTCTTGGTCACCTGATTCAGATGTCCCCAGCAATCTCCTAATTGATAAATCCTATTGCTTTCTCTCCGTCCTCATTCTTCTTGACTGCTCTGTAGCATTTAATACTATTCTTTACTTTTTTTCTTCAGATATTTTCTGCACTTTTGTTTTGTGATATTGCTTGTTTTATTTGTTATTGTATTATTTATGTTCCTTGTTTTATTTCTATCTCCTGGGATGACTGCTTCTCAGTATCCTTTGTTGAATAATCATCTATTGTCCAACCTTCTAGCCATGGTGGTACTTTCAAGGCTCTATTTCAGAACCTCTTCTTTCCTTTCTAGATACCTTCTCTCAGTGATCTATTTTGTACCCAGGAGTTTACTCATCATTACCTCCATGTAGACGATTATATCTGTATCTATAGGGGAAGGGAACAAGCATTTATTGAGGGTCTGCTATGTGCCAGCTGCTCTGCTAAATACTTTAAAAACATTATCTCAGTTGATTCTCACAAGAACCCTGGGTGCTATTATGACCTCATTTTATTGTTAAGAAAACTGAGGCCGATAGAGGTTAAGTAACTTGACCTGAGTCACACAGCTAAGAAATATATGAGGCCAAATTTCAACAAGGATCTTCTTTTTATATATATAAATATTTTATTATTTTCCAGTTACATTTAGAGATAG
This sequence comes from Dromiciops gliroides, assembly GCF_019393635.1. NCBI lineage: Eukaryota > Metazoa > Chordata > Mammalia > Microbiotheria > Microbiotheriidae > Dromiciops > Dromiciops gliroides. The sequence continues at coordinate 367,548,694 of NC_057864.1, read as the reverse complement.
TTTTCAATATTTGTTTTTATAATATTTCTAGTTTCTAATTTTTATCCCTCCCGCCTCCCCAAGACAGCAAGTATATATAGGTTATACATGTACAATCACAATAAGCATATTTCTTCATTAGACATGTTATTAGAGAAGAATCAGAGCAAAAAGGAAAAACCTCAAAAAAGAAAAACAACAAAAACAATAGAAATCGTATGGTTTGATCTGCATCCAGATTCAACAGGTTTTTTTTTTCTTTGTCGTTTTTTCTGGATTTGGAGAGCATTTTCCATCATGAGTCCTTTGGAACTATCTTGGACCATTGTATTGCTGAGAAGAATCAAGTCCATCACAGTTGATCAACACACAATGTTGTTGATACTGTGTACACTGTTCTCCTGGTTCTGCTCATCTCACTCATCATCAGTTCATGCAAGTCCTTCCAGGTTTCTCTGAAATCTGACTGCTCATCATTTCTTACAGCACAATAGTATTCCATTGCATTCATATACCACAACTTGTTCAGCCATTCCCCAATTGATGGGCAACCCCTCAATTTCCAATTCCTTGCCACCACAAAAAGAGCAGCTATAAATATTTCTGTACATATGGGTCCTTTTCCCTTTTTTAAACAAGAATCTTCTTGATGTACTATCTGTCTATCTAGTTTTTTTCACCTGACTTCTAGTCTCTTATTACAAACTGCCTATTGATTCTGCCCCATTGGCATTTCAAAAACTCAACACATCCAGAACAAAAATTATTATGTTTTCCCTAAATCTCCTTTTTCTCTAAACCTTCCTATTTCTGTTGAGACACTATCACCCTGGGGGGCTTCCGGGGCAGAGCCAAGATGGCAGAGGAAAGGCAGTGAGCTCCTGAACTCATGACACGATCGCTCCAAAAAACAACCAAATAAGGTCATAGGAAAATGCCCGGAGCAGCAAAGCTCACAGAAGAATGTGCTGAAATCATCTTCTAACCAAGAACGGCTTGGAAGGTCAGAAGGAGGGAGCTGCTGTGCTGATACAGGAGTCGGGTCCAACTCCACAGTCACCCTGACACAGATCCAGTTTCAGGAAGTCCTCACCAGAGAAGGAGACCCCCAGAGCTTCTGAATCAGCTGAAGCACCAGTGTCATCTGGAACTAAGCTCACAGTCTGGTGAGTGGGCTGAGCCCTGGGTAGGGGAGAGACTACAGGGGTCTATGCTGGTGCTAAGACAGAACTTGGATTTTACACCCCTACTGAGAACCAGGTGGTAGGCTTGAGTAGAAGTGGCCCAGGTGGGGGAGGGGCACAGGCTCCTTGGAGCTAACAACCACAATGCACAAAGCTGGTTGATTAGCAAGTTGGTCTGGGGTCATGTAAGGACCAGGAAACAGGCCGGGTGAGGGAAGAACCTGATTCTCCTTAAATCATACCACCTGGGACGTCTTAAGCTTGGGATACTGCAGCCTGGAAACAGTGCCCCACTTTAAGGAGCTAAAAGTCTAGTTAAAGAAAGGCAAGATGAGCCGACAGAGAAAGGTGAAGACCATAGAAAATTTCTTCAGTAATAAGGAAGACCAAGGGGCACCCTCAGAGGAAGATGTCAACATCAGGGCCCCTATATCTAAAGCTTCCAAGAAAAATATGAATTGGTCTCAGGCCATAGAGGTGCTCAAAAAGGACTTTGAAGATAAAATTGGAGAGGTAGAGGAAAAAATGGAAAGAGAAATGAGGGTGATGCAGGAAAGACATGAGAAAAAAGTCAACAGCTTGAAAAGTCAAATGGAAAAGGAGGTACAAAAGCTCTCTGATGAAAATAATTGCCTAAGAATTAGGATTGAACAAATGGAAGCCAGTGACTTTATGAGAAACCAAGACACAATAAAGCAAATCCAAATGAATAAAAAAATAGAGGGCAATGTGAAATATCTTCTGGGAAAAACTGCTGACCTGGAAAATAGGTCCAGGAGAGATAATTCGAAAATTATTGGTCTACCTGAAAACCATAATCAAGGAAAGAGCTTAGACACCATCTTCCAAGATATTCTCAGGGAAAATTGCCCTGAAATTCTAGAAAAAGAAGCTAAAATAGATATTGAAAGAATCCACCGATCACCCCCATAAAGAGATCCCCAAAAGAGACACTATCACCCTTCTGTTTACCCAGGTTCAAAAGTTCATAGATCTCACCATTTTCTGTTTATGTCTTCATGACTACTATTTAAGTTCAGATACTTATTGTCTCTGGTCTGAACTACTACAATAGCCTTCTATTTGGGATCTTGGCTTCCAGTATCATCTACAAAAATTATCTTCTTAAAACACGTCTAACCGTGGCACTCCCCAATTCAAGAATGTTCAAGGCTGGAATAATTTATCTGTCAGATTTATGGACAGGGGAAAAACTTAGGACAAAGAAGATATAGAGAGCATTATAAAATGTAAAATCGATAATTTCAATTATATAAAATTAAGGAAAGCAAAAAGGAAATAATTTTTGCAACAAGTATCTCTCATAAAGGCTTTATTTCTCAAATATAAAGAGAATTGAGTCAAATTTATAAAAATATGTCATTCCCCAACTGATAAATGTTCAAATGCTATGAACAGGCAGTTTTCTGACAAAGAAATCAAAGCTCTCTATAGTCATATAAAAATGCTCTAAATCACTATTGATAAGAAAAATACAAACTAAAACAACTCTGAGGTACCACCTCACACCTATCAAAATGTCTAATGTGACAAAAAAGGAAAATGTTGGATGGTGGAGGGGATATGAGAAAAGTGGGATGCTAATCCACTGTTGGTAGAGTTGTGAAATGATCCAACCCTTTTGGAAAGCAATTTGGAACAATGCCCAAAGGGCTCTAAAAGTGTGCATACCTTTTGATCTAGCAATACTATTGCTAGGTTTATATCCCAAAGACATCCCCCCAAAGAGAAAAATACTTATTTGTACAAAAGTATTTCTAGCAGCTCTTTTTGTGGTGGCTAAGAATTGGAAATCAAAGGAATGCCCATCAATTGGGGAATAGCTAAACAAGCTGTGGCATATGACTGTAATAGAATATAATTGTGCTATAAGAAATGACAGGGGGGCAGCTAGGTGACACAGTGGATAGAGCACCAGCACTGGAGTCAGGAGGACCTGAGTTCAAATCTGACCTCAGACACTTAAAATTTACTAGCTGTGTGACCCTGGGCAAGTCACTTAACCCCAATTGCCTCACCAAAAAAAAAAAAAAAATCATAAATGAAATGGAATTCTCTCCACAGGGATTTGGAACTTGGATTCAACTAGAAATGACAGGGGCAGCTAGGTGGCACAGTGGATAGAGCACCGGCCCTAGATTCAGGAGGACTTGAGTTTAAATCTGGCCTCAGACACTTGACACTTACTAGCTGTGTGACCCTGGGCAAGTCGCTTAACCCCAATTGCTTCACCCTTCCCCCCCCCCTCCCCCAGAGAGAGAGAGAGAGAGAGAGAGAGAGAGAGAGAGAGAGAGAGAGAGAGAGAGAGAGAAGAAATGACAAACAGGATGATTTCAAAGGCCTGAAAAGACTTATATGAACTGATGTATAGTGAAGTGAGAACCAGGAGAATGTCATACACAGTGACAGCAATATTGTTAAATGAAGAACTGTGAATGACTTAACTATTCTCAGCAATACAATGATCCAAGACAATCACAAAGGACTAATGATGAAGCATGTTATCCACCTTCAGAGAAAAAATTGACACTGATTGAACAGACTGAAGAATGCCATTTTTCACTTTCTTTCATTTTTTATTTTGAGTCTTTTTATATGATAATGTTTTACATAATTGTACATGTATAGCCTATATCCAATTGCTTGCCACCCCAAGGAATTGGAGGGAAGTGAGTGATGGAATTTGGAACTTAAAACTTTAAATAAAAAATGTTTATTAAATTTTTTTAAAAAAGGAATGTTCAGGGGATCCTTGTTGCCTCTGGGATTGTTAACTGCAACTTCACTTTTATTGTTAAAAACAACCTTTCTTTTTATTTATTTATTTTTTTTGCATGGCATTGAGGGTCAAGTGACTTGTCCAGGGTCACGCAGCTAGTAAGTGTCAAGTGTCTGAAGCCATATTTGAACTCAGGTCCTCCTGAATCCAGGGAAGGTGTTTTATCCACTGCAACTTCATTTTTAAAGCCTTTCACTATCTCCAGTCTACTTTTACAGACTTAATTCACATAAGTCCCTTCAACATAGTATCCTAAACAAATCCACTCACTATTTCTCAGACTCATCATATTACTCTAAATCTTCCATTTTTCATCTCAGGCTGTCCTCAGACCTGGTATGTACTTTCTCGTTTCTTCCCTGTTTTTCTTCAGGGTTTAGTGCCAATCCCCAAGAGAAATCTTTCCTACCTTTTTTTTTTTTTTTACTGCTTTCTGCCTTAAGTTATGTACAAAAATAAATCATCTTGTATGTGCTTATCTGTTTAGAAATGTTGAGTCAAGTTGAACATAAGCTCTCTGAATACTGAGACAGGTTTTTCAGTTTTGTCTTTGTATTTCCAGTGCCTTACACACAAATAAGTGTTTAACAAATAAAATGGTTTTTGGCAATTTGGAATTATGCTAACAACCAAAAAAAAAGTGATTAAGTTGTCCATACCCTTTGACTCAGAGGTTTCACTGTTTGAGCTAGGAAGTCAGACAGAAAGAAATATAACATTTATACCAAAATAGTCTACAGCAACACCTTTTTGTGGTTGTAAATAATTGGCAACAAAGTAGGCGCCCATCAAATGAGAATAAATGGGTTAAACATATTGTAATAAATGAATGTAAAAGAATGTTATTGTTCTGTAAGCAATGATAAAAATGAAGAATTCAGATAAACATAGGAAAAATTCCATGTACCTATGCAAGGCAAAGGAAACAGAACCAGGTAAAAGTATGTCCAACTATATCCATGTAAATGGAAACAATAAAAGGAAACTGAATATTGTGTAAATATAATAACCAAGTTTGGTCATGGAGAAGAATGGAGAAAAATCACCTCCTTCCCTTCATTGCAGAAGTTTGGAACTATGGGTGCAGAACATTGCATTTACTGTCTGATAGGGTAGATGTGTTGGTTGGTTTTGCTGAGCTGCTTTTTTCTCCCCTCTTTCATTATGGCTCCTTGTTGTTTTGTTTGTTGTTGTTTTTTCTTTTTTTTTTTTTTGCAGGGCAACAGGGTTAAGTGACTTGCTCAGGGTCACACAGCTAGTAAGTGTCAAGTGTCTGAGGTCGGGTTTGAACTCAGGTCTTCGTGAATCCAGGGCCAGTGCTTTTCCACTGCGCCACCTAGCTGCCCCTAGGGATGGCTCTTTGAGTGGGAGGGTGAGGGAAATTTTTTTTTTTAATGTATAAGGTATTTTATTTTTTCCGTTACATGTAAAGATAGTTCTCAACTTTTGTTTATACAAGCTTTACAATTTCAGATTTTTCTCCCTCCCTCCCCTCCCTCCCCCTTCCCCTAGACAGCATGTATAGGGAAATATTTTTTAGTGAAGAAAACTAATTTCCATTTCTATTTTTAGAGAAATAAGAAATAATTCTGATTTATATTTCTTAGATTCTCCCTTTCTCTATTTAGATCTGTTAAAACAAATGGAGATATGCGTTGGTACAGGATTCTATCCTGGTTCAGGAAGAAGCTGGCTATACAAGTAAAATCACAAATCCGTTCCCCTCCCACTGACCCCATCCCCACAATGGAATTGTGTAAATTATTCAAAGAACTCTCTTTAGTATTTCCCTTTTCTTAGTCCTAATCTGCTTTCTTTTTTTTTTGTTGTTATTGTTTTTAAGTGAGGCAATTGGGGTTAAGTGACTTGCCCAGGGTCACACAGCTAGTAAGCGTTAAGGTGTCTGAGGCCGGATTTGAACTCGGGTACTCCTGACTTCAGAGCCGGTGCTCTATCCACTGCACCACCTAGCCGCCACCCTAATCTGCTTTCTTTTAAGAATGTATGTATTGTCTGGGAAACATATTTAGGATCGTAATCAAATTTACAAAAAGTACTACTTTAGATCTAGTTAAGAGCATTATCCTCCCTCTGCCCCACCTACCCGAAAGACAGTTGTGACTCCCTCTTTGGTCAATACTCTCTTCCCATTTCGGGAAGGGTTCCTTTTAAAACGTGCCCCCTACAGACAGCAGGCACGTAATAAATGTTTCTTGTTTTCTGAAGCATCCTGTTCCCTCTCTAACCCCAACAGCCTTCTTATGGACCGTTAAAGTGCAAAGCTCCATTCATTGCAAAGGTAGGGGAATGGGAATAAGAATGTTACATCCAAAGCCAGGCACGGTGGATGTGTTGGCTCGTTTCTTTTGGGCTGTTCTTTTTCTTCATTCTTTTCCCACCTAATTGCTTATCAAACCCTCTTTTCCTGAGTTCCAGTCTCTCATCACAAACTGCCTATTGAGTGTCCTATTGGAATTTCAAATTCAATACATTCAAAACAGAAATCAATTTTTGCACGGGATAACTCCTCGGATGATGGGGAGGTTATATTTACAAAAGGAACTGTGATTTTTATATTTGTGTGTATACACATATATACTCATAAAATATATACATATGCATACACATACATATATGCACAACTTACATGGACATATATTTTATATATTTTAATGATTATATTATGTATTAAATATGTTAGATAATGATGGAGGAAGCTAAAGGGAGTTAACAGATAAACTGAGGCTTGAGTCCTTATCAATAGTACCTAAAAGGGTTGTCCCTATCAACCCTCACCTTCAACAAAAACAATGACTATTAACCTTTAATAGCCATTAATATTCCTAGATGACAGGAATAGAAATAAGAAACCAGATCTTAAAGTAAAGATATACCAAAAACACAGAGACCCTCTGGGTCTGACAAGTTTAAGCATGTCTTTAGGAACATGCGCAGAAAGGACCAAATGTGTCCTTAGGTTCCCCTTATGTAGCGGTAAACCCCAAAAACATACCTCCAAGGAAAAAGGTACCTGTCTTGGGGGTTGGTTTAGGACCCCAAGAAGTCCAAATTAGGATAAGACCTCCCATGAATCTCCTTAAGGAAGAGATTAAGATAACAAGGAGATAATCTACTTTTTCTCATTATAAATATAACCATTTTTCGAGAGCATCTAGGTGGCGCAGTGGATAGAGCACAGGCTCTGGATTCAGGAGGACTTGAGTTCAAATTCGACCTCAGACACTTGACACTCACTAGCTGTGTGACCCTGGGCAAGTCACTTAACCCTCATTTCCTCACCCCCCCCCCCATATATAGAAAAAATCTCCTATGGGTGATTCTTTCTCCCTGTGGTCAGCACAGTATTTCAATAAAACTTGGGAAACTGAGTCACTGAGTCTTACCATTCTTTGGGACGCCTCACGATCAGTTTGATCAATTAAATCCACACCTACATCAATAATATATAGCATTTATCTAGCAGTTACTTCGTTCAAGGCACTATGCCAAGCACTTTACAATTATTATCACATCTGATACAAACACCTTGGGAAGTTGGTGCTATTATTACCATTTTCATTTTACAGATGAGGAAACTGAGGCAGACAGCAGTAAAGTGACTTGCCCAGGGTCGCAGGGCTAGTACGTGGGGCCAATTTTGCACTCAGGTCTTCCTAACTGAAGGCCTGGCGCTCCATCGGCTGTGCTACCTTGCTGCCTAATATCAATTTGAAATAGGATAAGATTCATCTTCAAAATGAACATGACACAAAGGTGCATGACAAATCAGGAAGGAGCAGAAACCTCAGCCAGTCAACAAGCACTTATTAAGTAAGCCCCTACTATGTGCCGGACACTAAGCTAAGCGCTAGGGGCACAGAGAAATGTGCAAACTGTGCAAACCGCCTACAACTAAGTGAAAACTACTCGGTAAGAGGTCGGGAGCGCGGGCGGTGGGATCCTAAAGGAGCCCGGGCTGGGAGGCTTTCCGAGCAGGCAAACAGGTTAGGCGATGCCCGGGCTTGGGAAGGAAGGATGACTCCTAGGGGCCGGGAGGCGGCGCCTCCCCGTGATTGGCCAGGAGCCCTCGCCGCAGCGCGTCCTCGACCCCGGAAGTGTGCGGTCTTTGGCTCGCGCCTCGCCCGGCGTTTCCGGGAGGGAGCTCTCCGGGTGTTCCCTCGGCGCCGCGCTGGGTACCCGGCTGTGCGGGGCCTCACCCAGCGTTCGGCGCCGAGGGAGGGGCTCAGGCGCGCGGCGCCCAGCTCGCGGCGCCCACGTTCGAGCCGGGCCTCCCTGGGCTGCGGCAGAGCCCGAGCCGCAATCCGAGGAGGAGGGCGGTGGGCCCAGCCCCGCCGCCCCGGCCGCCGCCATGGTGCAGATGGAGACGCAGCTGCAGAGCATTTTCGAGGAGGTCGTGGTGAGTCCGGGGTTGACTGTCCGCAATGGCCGAGACAGCCGTGGGATGGCGGGGAGCGGGGAGAGTCCTTCCCTTGCTTTGACACAGAGTCGGAACGTTTGGGCTCCGGTCTCGACGTGACACAAGCATTGATTAAGTGCCTACGGTGTACCAGGCCCCGGGCTAAGCGCTGGGAATACAAAGAAAAGCAAAACCAGGCCCTGCCCTCAAGGAACCCGCAATCTAATGGGGCGGGGGGGGGGGGGATGAGGGGGGGGGATGAGGGGGGGGGGGGCTTAGCATGCAAACAGCTCCATAGAAGCAAGCTGCCCTGGTCTCCTGAAGGGACTCTCCGAGGGAAAGCAGCAGCAATGATAGCGACCAGGAAAGCATTCTTGCAGAAGGTAGCCTTTGAGCTGAGCGTGAAAGGAAACCAGGAGGCCGAAGGGAGATGGGGAGAGCCTGCCAGGCATGGGGTCTGGAGCTGGACAGCCAGAAGCCCCGCGTCTCTCAGTTGTAGAAAATGCGGAGCGGAGCCAAGTGTAAGAAGATTGGAGAAAGAAAGGGGCATGCCAAGGATAATAAGATTTTATGTTTGCAACTTCTTTTAATGCCTTAAAAAAAAACCTATAGTAGCTTTCTTGTAAAACTTTGGAAGACCAAAGAGGTAGTCGGCTTGGGAGCCGCTAGAACCTATGGAGTAGGGAGATGATACGGTCAGATCAGCTTCTTGGTGAGCACAGTACTCCAGGTATGAAGGTTGAGGACAGTTCAATGAGTTTTTCACCTCTCTTATTGGAAAACTTAGGTCCTTCTTAATGCAATCCCAAATCCCATGAACTATTTTGGCTGTTGGCTCATCAATACTGGACTCACAGTTTACCAAAACCCATAGACTTTTTTTCAGAACAAAAATTGGGGCAGCTCTGACTAATGTTGTGACGGGTCAGTCAGCCTGATGACAAATAAGGAGATCTGGGGGAGGATCCATCAACTGCTGTCTACCTTCATGTCAGGTCAAATGTAATTGCAGCCTACTGCTAAGGGTACTTTGGGCAGGATTGCTGACCCTCAGTAGTAGCTTTCACCTCTTTTGCTCAGAGCACTTAGAGATATGAGGTCTTTCCTTCATGGGAGAAACCGCATGCCTGGCTGAGGAAGAAAATCCCTGGGCTTCCCACCAGCTTTAGACCCTACAAGTTTCCTCATACCTTAGATGGTCTCCCTACCATTCTGCCACTTCAGTTCCTACTTCTCCAGAGTTCCTTAAGTGTTACCTTCAACATAAGGCCCCCAAGTTACTTTGTATCTCTGCATATTTTTCATATATTCATATTCATAGGATCATAGAATAAGAAGGCACTTTAAAGGCATCTAACCCAGGCCCCTTATTTTATAGAAAAGAAACTGAGGTCCAGCAAGTTTAAGTGACTTGCCTTAAATTACTTCCTCTGATAGAATGTAAACAAAAAAATTTTTTTTTTGGTGAGTCAGTTGGGATTAAATGACTTGCCCAGGGTCACAGAGCCAGTAAGTGTTAAGTGTCTGAGGCCGAATTTGAACTCAGGTCCTCCTGACTCCAGGGCTGGTGCTCTATCCACTGCACCATCTAACTGTCCGAATGTAAACAAAAGGAGAACAGGGACTATTTAATTTATTTCTTTGTATGCATAGTACCTGGCCCATAATACAGTAGGTGCTTAATAAATGCTTATGATCTGTTGATTATTTATTCCAAGTTAGTTTTGGTCCTTTATTTTGAAAAAGGTTCAATTTGACTAAATCTGACAGAAGTTAAGTAGTTTGTTGAAGGACACACAATAGTATGAGAGCCCAGACAAATTGGGAATATGTTTAAGTCCTCTTAATATTTAATGAGATTTTTGCTCATTTATTTTACAGAAAACAGAAATCATAGAAGAGGCATTTCCAGGGTAAGTATAATGCAAGATAAAAATCCTTTTATGCGGTATCCATTTTTGTTTGTTTTTCCTTCCTTCTCTGATTTCATGCCACTCTAGATATACTTTAATCAGCATCATATTTGGTAAATAATGAGGGATTTATTTGAGGTTGCTTTTAATTATGATGGTGACCATTTGTAACAGTAGTAGATGATAACAGTATTTTCTTTCTTTAGCATGTTTATGGATACACCAGAAGATGAAAAAACAAAACTTATCAGCTGTTTGGGAGCTTTCAGACAGTTTTGGGGTGGTCTTTCTCAGGTGAGCACTAAAGTTTAAATCCTAACATTTCGTATATAGTATTGTGTTGTTTTTTTTTTTTTTTAGTGAGGCAATTGGGGTTAAGTGACTTGCCCAGGGTCACACAGCTAGTAAGTGTTAAGTGTCTGAGGCCCGATTTGAACTCAGGTACTCCTGACTCCAGGTCCAGTACTCTATCCAAGTATTGTGATTTTAAAATATTTTTTTATATGCTATCTTACTTGATCCTTTTAAGCCCTATAAGGTCAACAGGACAAAGATTTTCTTTTTAAACTTCATTTGGTAGATCAGAAAACAATCCCAGAAGAAATGTATAGTTACTTCATTAATGTGAGGAAACCAGGACTAAAACTCCTATATTTTGCTCTAATATAAGCAGCCCTCCATATTGTTTCTAAAGATTCAAAGGATGGGATTCTGTAGCCCATTCCTGTTTTTTGGTGGTGGTGGGTTGGAGTAAGATTCATTGTGTCAAACTAAATATTTTAATATCTTCAAAATCCATACAGTAGAGGGCATCTAGGTGGCGAAGTGGATAAAAAGCACTGGCTCTGGATTCAGGAGGACCTGAGTTTAAATCCGGCCTCAGACACTTGACACTTTCTAGCTGTGTGACCCTGGGCAAGTCACTCAACCCTCATTGCCCCGAAGATAGATGGATGGGTGGGTGGGTGGGTGGGTGGGTGGGTGGGTGGGTGGGTGGATGGATGGATGGATGGATGGAAACATTTTTATTTATTTAAAGTTTTTTTTTTCTTTTTTTGGGGGGGGGGCAGTGAGGGTTAAGTGACTTGCCCAGGGTCACACAACTAGTAAGTGTCAAGTGTCTGAGGCCAGATTTAAACTCAGATCCTCCTGAATCCAGGGCTAGTGCTTTATCCACTGTGCCACCTAGCTGCCCCTATTTAAAGTTTTGAGTTCCAAATTCTGTCCCTCCTTCCCTCCCTCTCCTCTCTATTCCCTGAGATGGCAAGCAATCAGATATAGGTTTTACATGTGTAATTATGTAAAACATTACCATATTAGTCATTTTGTACAAGAAAACTTGAATAAAAGAAAAATAGATGAAAGAAAGTGAACAATGAATGACATGCTTCAGTCTGTGTTCCATCAGTATCGGTTTTCTTTGGAGGTAGATAGTATGCTTCATCATTAATCCTTTGGGATTGTTTTGGATCATTGTATTGCTGAGAATAGTTATGTCATTCACAGTTCTTCTTCAAACAATATCACTGTCACTGTGCACAATGCTCTCCTGGTTCTGCTCACTTCACTATACATCAATTCATACAAGTCTTTCCAGGCCTTTCTGAAATTATCCTGCTTGTCATTTCTTACAGCGTAATAATATTCCATTACAATCATATACCACAGGGGGGCAGCTAGGTGGCGTAGTAGACAACCACCGGCCCATGACTCAGGAGGACCTGAGTTCAAATGTGGCCTTCAAACACTTGATGTTAGCTATGTGACCCTGGGCAAGTCACTTAACCCTCATTGTCCTGCCAAAAAAAAAAAAAAAGATTTATAATCATATACCACAGCTTGTTTAGCCATTCCCCAATTGATGGGAAGCCCTTACTTCTAATCCTAGCTTTTCCATGGATTAGCTTCATGACTGTGTGAATCACTTGCCCCCTTGTTTCATCATCTGTAAAATAACAAGATTGGATTGGATAAGGATTTCTTATCCTGGAGTCTGTGAAATTGGTTTTTAAAAATATTTTGATGTGGTTTTATTTGTAACCTTATGTATTTTATTTTTATATATTTAAAACCATTATTGGAAGGAGGGGATTCCATGCCCTTTACCAGACCGCCAAAAGGGTTCATGACACAAAAAAGTTAAGACTTTAAGACCTGGAATAGATGATTTCTTTTTTTTTTTTTTTTGGTGAGGCAATTGGGGTTAAGTGACTTGCCCAAGGTCACATAGCTAGTGTCAAGTGTCTGAGGTGGGATTTGAACTCAGATACTCCTGAATTCAGGGCCGGTGCTTTATCCACTGAGCCACCTAGCTGCCCCTTCATCCTTCGTTTTCAAAGAGGACTAATGACATAACTGGTGACGTCTTGACTTGGGGCATAAATTGGATTTAAGTGAGACAGAGTTGCACAGAGTTGTTAGCTCCATTCTCTCTTCCTGCTTTATCAGAGTCCAGTAGCAGGACAAAGTTCTAGGTGACTGGTGATGGCTCAGGATGCAGTAGATGATCTTTTCTTGGCTCTAAATGTTCCACAGCACGTGCTTCAGCCACCTTTGTGGCTGTTGGAACAAACTGTCCTCATCTAGCCATTCTGCCACAGAAAGTCTTCACATACATGGGGTAGACATTCCCCTAACTCACCTATAGGTTTGAAGCCTGCCAGTTACCCTCAAACTAATTTAGCTGGCCTGCTGAGATGGTTTGCCAGGTTGTGGCCGCTGTGTATGCTACAGCTTCTTGGAGCCACAAAGTGAAGCTCTGGTGAAGGTAGACATCGAAGATGCATGAGCAGCCCTGAAAATGGTTCAGTAAGCCCTCATATCAGAGGTGCTAATCCTAAACACCCATACACTCCAGTATATGTGGCACTCCACAACACTAAAGGGGTAGGAAGAAATATTTTCATCTACCATCCCTCCACCAGAGTCTAGGGAAGTCAGAACCAAACCTCCCCTTCCTACAATTTAATAGGACTCCAAAAAACTAGTTCTTTTCCTTCTAAGCTAAAGCCAGGAGCTGACCAGGGGTGTTACCTCAGCAAAAGGTGACAGGCTTCAGATAGAAGATAGAAGATTGGGGGGGACAGGACAAGGTCTGGCCTAGAAGACTTTTTGAGCAGCGACATCCTGGTGCCTGATTTGACTGTCTTTTGGATGTTGTTGGGACAGTCTACTGAAAATGTCCTGTTTCCACAGTGTTTCTGCCAGTACAGAGTTGGTCCATTTGTTGGGCAGAACTGGAACTAGAAATTGTGCATCTGTGGAAGAGATAAGAATATGTTCTCATTTGGGTGGAGAGAGACATGAAACTCAGGGAAATTATTGCATTTGACTAATGGAGCTTCTAATCTAGCAAGCATCTATTAAACATTTGCTGTGTGTCAAGCACTATATGTAGTGCTAGGAAACAAAGATATACCAAAAAACAGCCGCAAAAACTGAAGATTGTTGAAGCTACAAAACATCCTCTTGTCGCTGTCCATTTATTTTTATATAATGCCAATTTATATATAATGGAAAAGTCTGTTTCTGTATTTGCATTATAACTAGGAAAAGCTTAGCCATGCTACTGTCATGTCTTTTGCCCTACCTTCAAGTAGTAATTATCCTTCAAAAGTATTCACTTCAGGACAGCTAGATGGCGCAGTGGATAGAGCACCAGCCCTGGATTCAGGAGGACCTGAGTTCAAATCTGGCTTCAGACACTTGACACTGACTGACTAGCTAGACACTGACCCTGGGCAAGTCACTTAACCCTCATTGCCCACTCCCCCCCAAAAAGCTTATTATTAAAAATACTCCTTTCTTTTTTAAACTTCTAACATAAACTCCCAAAGAATTCCTCAAAATAGCATATCATGCAAAAAAGGTCCTGGTATTTTGAGGAGAAATGGGATAGTAGTGGTATGTAGATAACATTTCTTTTTGCCTTACTGGTCTCCTATATTTCTTTGCTAATTTGCAACAAAGAAACTAGATGAAGATTCTCCCACAGACCATGAGAATATTTTCTAGCAATGTATTCATTTAATAAAATTTTACTCTAACTGGATATCATAATGCCTGGATAATTAAAAGATATGCCTGAATTTTTTATCTTGTTTAATTATCTTTTTAATCCTTATAGCTGAGTATTTCAATTGCTTATGAACCACTAGCAAATTATAACTGCATTTGCCTTCTTTTCCAGGAGTCTCATGAACAGTGCATCCAGTGGATTGTTCGGTTTATTCATAGCCAGCATAGCCCTAAGAGAATATCTTTTCTGTATGACTGCTTAGCAATGGCAGTGGAAACTGGTCTTCTTCCACCCAGGTCTGTCCGATACTAAGAAAGAACAATGCAGGGTGCCTTTGCCTAGATTGACATTATTGGTGATATAGTTAGTATAAGGGATTTGGGTGAGAAATTTTGACAAAATGAATGTGGTGCTCTCTGCACTGTGGTGAAAGTAAAACTCAGTTATTAGAGGAAAGACAACATGAAGAAAGCATTTCGGCTAGGTCCACAGTTTCTCAGGTATGACACAGCCATCCTGGTTAGAGTTCAGCTTTGTTTCTGGGAGACACTGCTCAGTAAAAGCTATGACTATCAGGAACATCACTCTTAAATTTCCCTCCTACCCCAGTGATGCTAATAACTCTGGGACACCATTATTTGATTTCCAGGTGCCATCATTTTTTTGTGTGTGTGAGGGGCAATAGGGGTTAAGTGACTTACCCAGGGTCACACAGCTAGTAGGTGTCGAGTGTCTGGGATTTGAACTCAGGTCCTCCTGAATCCAGGGCCAGTGCTTTATCTGCTGTGCCACCTAGCTGCCCCCAGGTGGCATCATTTTTATGACTATAGAGCTTTACTTTGGTTAATTCTTACAGTTAAAATCTATCTGGGGCAGCTAGGTGACTCAGTGGATAGAGTACTGGTCTCAGAATCAGGAGGACCTGAGTTCAAATCTGGTCTCAGACACTTGACACTTACTAGCTGTGTGACCCTGGGCAAGTCACTTAACCCCAATTGCCCACACACACACACACACACACACACACACACACACACACACACATCTGTCTGGCTTTACCTTTCATTGTGGGTACATTTTCCATCTATAGAAGCATTAGTGCCAAAAAAAATCTACCTTGTAGCTTCTTGTAACTTTTCAAAACTTAATTTGCAAAGTATGACTTAGTAATTCTGTTTTATATATTTATATATATATGTATATATAGTTATATATAGTTAATTTTATGTTTAAATGACTAAGGTATATAAAAGACACCTTTGAACAACTACTCCTGTATGATTAAGTTAAAGCACTTTGTAAAAAAAAAAATTGCTGAGTTTTAAAATTTTTTGTTAGTAGCAATTGGAATGAGAGGGAAACATCATCAGTTTCCCCCAACTATTTCATTTCCTTCATTTAGCAAATCTCTCTCCAAAAGAGTGATTATGTGGTAATCCAGTATCCACACTAGTGAAGGGAAAGCAATGGAAAATTCAAGATTTCCCTGCCTAAAAATAGGTTCATTAAATGAACCCAGATGGATACTTATATGTGGCATTATTAGAAGGGGGAGATTTTACCTAGTTTTAGGGGTTGAAAGCAAAAAGAAAGGAAGGAACCATACATTTTTTATAACAAGTTAACCAATCTATAGGGGCTTGAATCTTCCTAAGGATTTCTACCTTTTAAATTGCCTATGGTGGCTTTGGGTTGTTCTCTCAAGTGAAAAATCAAAGCTTAGAATTATTTTTCCTCCTTGTGATTCTATTTATCAGATAGGGAGAGTAAACCCCCAATTCACAGTACACAAAGATTGTGTGGTAACAGGGGGAAATAGTGCTATAGTTTTGTAATAATGTGTAATGCATGTATGTTTTGTGACAAGCAATATTGATTCAATTGCATCCCCTTTGAGGGAAGACAGTACTTGTAGTTACACAATTCTAGGGAGCAGTACTCGTACAGTACACATAAGAGATTATGGAAATTGTAAATCAGACACGATGAAATGAACAATAGTAGTCATAATAGGCCTACAATATTGATAGCCCTACTCAATTTTAGATATGTCTTTTTTCTTAAATATATACTGCTGTCTCAAAACTGGTACTTCTTTTCTATAGGATGGTTTGTGAATCCCTGATAAACTCTGACACACTTGAATGGGAAAGAACACAACTTTGGGCATTGACCTTTAAACTGGTTCGGAAAATAATTGGTGGTGTGGATTACAAGGTAGTATATTTTTAGTAACTTGGAGTGATTTTTGCTTTTTAAAGTGATAAGCATTTTTTTTTTTAATTCTTGAAGGGAATGCTAAAGAATATTTTAAAACTGAGCTCAAAAGTATATTCTGATTGTCCCGCCTGGTAGATTTTTTTTTCCCAGATCAATAGAGAGGACACAAGTTTCTAATGACTTTTGTACTCTCACTGTCTTTGATCTTATTTGCTACAATTCTCACAGTCCTGGAAAGGGGTCTGATTTTCATACAGAAAAATCTATTCAACAGAGCTAACTTTTTTTGTTGTTGTTAGCTGTTATTAAAAAGTATATCCTAATACATGCAGAGGGAAGTGTTTGAATACTTTTTTTTTTACAACCAGCTTTATACTATCAATCATCAAAGTGAATATATATTCAATTCTTTCTCTGTGCCAGCCATTGTGAGAGGCACTGGATGATACAAAGACAAAAATGAAAGTCTCAGCCCTTAAAATGCTTATACTGATTTGGAGCAGAAAATAAATCCTTAAATAAGTATGTAGAGAAAATATAAAATATACCAGATGGGTTTTGGAGAAAAGCATTAGGAGCTGGGCAAATGGCTTAATGTGATATCTAAAACTTTGTCCTAAAGGAAGCAAGAGATTTCAGGATATAGAAGTAACAGGGGAGTGCATTCTAGGGAGAAAGCCAGTATGAAAGCATGGGGACAGGAGATGTTCTCTGTTAGTATTTCTAAAAAGGCCAGTTTGGTTAAAATGTAAGAATAATGGTTGGAAAGCCCAGTGGGGCCAGGGCCTTATAATGAAGATCTTTAAATGCCAAAGGGGTGAGTCCATACTTGTAGGAAGCTTCTGGAGTTTATTGGGTAGCAGAGTGACGTGGTCAGACCTGTACTTTAAGAAAATCACTTTGCTTTGTGAAGGGTGATTGATGATTGGGAAGCAGGGGATGATACATGAGGCAGGAAAACCAATTAAGAGGCTGTTGTAGTAATCTGAGGAAGAGGTGATGAGGGCTTTTGACCTATGGTGGTCATATGAGTAGAAGGAAGGGAGAGAGGGAGGAAGGAAGGAATTATTAAGTGTCTACAATATGCCACAGTTAAGTGACATACCTTGAGTCACAGCCAGGAAGTGTCTGAAGCCAGATTTGAACTCAGGTGTTTTTTTTTGTTTTGTTTTTAGTGAGGCAATTGGGGTTAAGTGACTTGCCCAGAGTCACACAGCTAGTAAGTGTTAAGTGTCTGAGGCCAGATTTGAACTCAGGTACTTCTGAATCCAGGGCCGGTGCTCTATCCACTGTGCCACCTAGCTGCCCCAATTTGAACTCAGTTTTAACTTGGTTTTTCTTTTTTCTCTGTGTTTTTTTCCTCCAACTATCAGGGTGTACGAGATCTCTTAAAAGTGATTTTGGAGAAAATCTTAACAATACCCAATACAGTGAGCTCAGCCGTTGTACAGCAGCTTCTAGCAGCAAGAGAGGTAACTTACATATGCACCTGAATTTGACTTCTAAATATCATTCCAAAGTGCCCTTCCAGTCTATTCAGTCCACTGGTTTTCAGATTTCTAGATTTCATGGAACTGTGGAGCAAAAAAACCTTAGATCATTTTTCTAGATTCTTCTTACCACCAAAAAAGAAGATAGAGGAAAAATCTTTAATACTAACAAAATTGCATTACTTTAAATAAGTAATCGTTATTATGAAATCCAATGATTTTATTTGATTTTTGTTAAATATAGTAAGAATATTTGATAAAGGCAAGTATAGATATTTGTATATTATTAATGACATTGTAAGTGGCATAAGGACTTGGAATACTTATGTGCATTTTATGTTGCTGTCACTATTTTTGAGTTTTGAGAATGAGTGTCCCACCTTGTTCAGGCTGTCATTCACACTTCTTCATTGAACAATATTGCTGTCACTATGCACAATGTTCTCCTGCTCACTTCACTATACATCAGTTCATATAAGTCTTTCCAGGCCTTTCTGAAATCATCCGCTTGCCATTTCTTATAGCACGATAATATTCCATTACAAACATACCACAGCTTGTTTAGCCATTCCCCAATTGATGGACATTCCTTTGATTTCCAGTTCTTAGCCACCACAAAATGAGCTGCTATGAATATTTTTCTACAAATTGATCTTTTTCTCTTTTTGGGGATGTCTTTGGGATATAAAATTAGCAGTGGTATTGCTGGATCAAAGCATATGCATGGTATTAGAGCTCTTTGGGCATAGTTCCAAATATCTACCATGTCTATCCTAATTGGAAATTTGTTCTACTTTAGGCAGCTAGCTGGTCCCCTTGCTCTCTTGGAAGCTCACCATATTGGTATAGTACTTATTTCAGACACTTAATTGGTTTTAGCCCTTCAGCAACTCAGAACTCAACTCCCAAGCTCAAGCAGTCTCCCAACATCACCCTCCCTAGGAGCAGGGAATACAAGTCTGTGCTCCTATTCCCAGTCATTGGACCTATTTTAAAGGCTTTCCCTAGAAGGAAATCAATCTGTCAACAACCTACTCCAGTATTTTAATAATCCTCGTTATGGGGAAACTGCTTCTTTATACTTAAACTAAATCTTTCTTGTACAATACAATCTCTGATGTTGCTAATTATGCCTCTTAAAATCTTTGACAATGATTTGACAGTGAAAATTCTGTCAAAGAATATTCAATTTGGCTTGAATCAAATTTGTGTCTTACCACAGGTTATAGCTTATATTTTGGAACGAAATGCCTGTTTACTACCCGCCTATTTTGCAGTTACAGAGATCAGAAAATTATATCCTGAGGGGAAACTTCCACACTGGGTAAGTTTTACCAATTCCATGGTTAGGTTTGAACAGCTGTTTCTGATATTGCCATACTAATTTGGATGGACTAAATATTGGCCATAAATATACTATTTTTCAATACTATTTTCCCCATACTTTTTTTTTCCTCATGACTGTAGAGGGTGGAAAATTTGCTTAATTTTGTTAATTGATTTTGAGAGTTTCATTTGCCACAAGGTAATCTGGACATACTTTTAAAAATCAAATAGAGATTTAGTATGTAGTTAGAGGGCCAGCCTCCAAAACAGGAAAAACTGGCTTAAACTTCTTGCACTGATTGTACTGTCTTTGTGACCCTGAGCTGTAGGCAGCCCATTGATGGTAGGGACTTCCTCACCTGGGAATTCCCTCTAACAGTGAAATCACAAGGTCAATACCCTTTCCTTATACATGTAGATGTATACTTAATTCAGGTAAAGATAAAGTGGCAAGTAAATATTCTTTAAGATTGAACCTTGCATACTAAATCTGCCTTGTTTTTATTTTCTTTTTAAGTTATTAGGCAACCTTGTGTCAGACTTTGTGGATACCTTCAGGCCCACAGCAAGAATAAACTCCATTTGTGGTAAGACTAAATTAAAAGGTAAAATGTTACTGTCTGTATTAGTTTCCAAATTTATCTTGTAGATATTGAATTCCAGCAGAAGAAAAGTGTTTCTAAGCAACTCACGCCAAGTGAAACTTGTACCTTTATCCACTTCTTTGATTCTTCTGATTTGACATGGTCGGTTGGATATCTCGTGTAGTCTTGAAGAACTTAACATGTGGTTTTCCAGTTTGTCTGTCCTGAGATATACCTTAAGACATTCTTGGGGGCAGCTAGGTGGTACAGTGGATAAAGCACCGGCCCTGGATTCAGGAGTACCTGAGTTCAAATCCGGCCTCAGACACTTGACACTTACTAGCTGTGTGACCTTGGGCAAGTCACTTAACCCCAATTGCCTCACTAAAAAAAAAAAAAAAGCCATTTTTAAGGATCACATTCCCTTCAGAAATGGCTTTAGTTCTTCACATATAAACCAGTGGTCTTCCAAATGTCCAACAGATGCAGAAATGACCTGCCAACTTAGTTAGGCCTCATCACCCAAGGGCTCACAAGTATTTATCAGGATGCCATGCAGAGGAGGGCTGAAATGTCAGTGATATGCTTCCATTCCAACATGGATCTTATTCTTTTCTGTATTCGTAAGGGTAGAGCTATGGTAGTAGAAAGGTAGTAAGTATAAATTGACAGGTGAAATGGTAGTTCCCCACATTTGAAGACTGATTGCTTTTCTTCTCTGTTCATTTAAGCTTGGCTTTCTGTGTCTGCCCCACCCCCCTGCTTTCTCTTTCCCTTGGTCATCATTTGTTAGACAATATCTAGTAGAGGAAATGGAGTGACAAATGAAGAAAGGTTTAGTGAAATTGTTACAGTTATAATGATTAATAATAATAAATATCAATAATAGTTCTATTAATATGTGTTGCTATACTGTTACAGAGCCCTTGTGTCATTTGATCCTTATATCCTAGTGGCATAAATAGTGCTATTATTGTTCCACCATTTTTAGATGAGGAAGATGTCCAGTGACTGCTAGAAAACTGATTTGAACCCAGGTCTTTTGCCTCTCGGTCCTGTGCTCTTCCCATAATACTTCAGTCATAGTTTCATATCGGTGAACTATCTGTTTATATACATAGAGCCTTCAAAAATGTCTTAGAAAGTTAGAAGTTGGGCCGATATTGTCACCGTCATCATCATCACATTACAGATACAGAGCTAGAGGGACCTGGGCGGTCACATAAGTCATTTTATACACGAGGAAACAAGCCCAAACAAGTGAAGTGACATGCTGAAGGTCACACAACAGAGTGCCAGATTCGGGACTAAAGCCCAGTCCCCAAACCCCAAATATAGCACCAGATATTTACCTGCTTCCCCAAAGGAAATTGTGATCCCTTTGGCACAAAGATGGCATCTGATGCTTGAGCTTGTATAGGCTCTTAGCAGGACTTGTCTTAGGAGAGTATTCTGTACTTTACATGTGAAATCATCAAAGCAGCTAACTATATTTGTATATTCATAGTTTTTAAGACTGTGTATGCCTATTATCATCATTTGTTTTTGGTTTGGGGAATGGATAATTAAGAATTAGAATTTGAAATTTATTTGGTTTGACCTTAGAGATTGTTCATTTTGGGAGAGAAAATTTTTTTTTTAAATTTCCATCCACTTTTTTTTTTTCCTGTAGTTGGTTAGTCAACATTATTCAACAGTTACTATGTGTCAGGCTGTGCTAAGAGCTGGCAATACAAACATAAGCAAAAAGAAAAACAGTCTCTACACTCATTGTGTTTATATATTTATTTAAAAAATTTTAATTTAATTTAATTTTTAATTTGTGGAATAAAACAAGCATTTCCATAACATAGTGTAATAAATGATTTCACATGAAACTGTAAATCTATTATATCTAACTTTATTCCTTTTAAATATGTTATATGAATTTCTTTATTTTTCTTTCCTCCCCCTCTCCCCGCCCCCCCAAGAGCTGACTACCATTAGCAGGGTGTGAGAGAGAGAGAGAGAGTGAGTGTGTGTGTGTGTGTGTGTGTGTGTGTGTGTGTGTGTGTGTAAAATCATTCTGTACATCTATTTATTAGTTCTTTGGATACAGAGAGCATCTTCATAAGTCATTTGTAGTTAATTTGGGTATTTTAAATAGACAAAATTACTTATTTGCTCAAAGTTGTACTTAAAACAATATTGCTGTTACTGTATACATTATAATGTATATAATAAGGGGGCAGCTAGGTGGCACAGTGGATAAAGCACTGGCCCTGGATTCAGGAGGACCTGAGTTCAAAGCTAGCCTCAGACACTTGACACTAGCTGTGTGACTATGGGCAAGTCACTTAACCCTCATTGCCCCACAAAAAAGCAAAACAAACAAACAAACAATAATGTATATAATATATATAATGTATACATTATTCTCTTGGTTCTGTTCATTTTACTCTTCATTATTTCATGCAAGTCTACCCATGTTTTTCTAAGATCATCAAGCTCATCATTTCTTATAGCACACTACTATTCCATCACTTTGTATCTTTGGGTGAATTGGATTTTTTTTTCCTTTTTGGAAAATAATCTATAAACAGAAGCATTAGTATCTAAACTGTCTTCTAGACCTTTTTACACACAAAAGAATAGAACAAAATAAAAATATTTTTTAGTTTATTTTTTATTATGAGGCTTTGTGGTTCTGAGTTTTCAGACCTTTTGCAGCTTCTCTGTGCTTGAGCAGTTCAGTTGAACTTGAAATTCCTTCCTCATCCTTTGTTTGACATGCTATTTTTCTTTTATCAAATGAGACAAAATCCCTAAGGTATCACCTGAACATCTGAAACAAAGGATAGTAGCAGTCAAGGAATATGACTGGAATACTCCTGCAACTTCTCTTACAAGGTTATATACATTATGGTTTTCAAGTAAATAATTTGTAATTTGAGGTTAAAATAACAAGGTTGAATTTTATGACCCTCAGAGGTGAGGCACCATGCATGGGCCAAGCATTGCATTTACTCACATGCGTTTTGTGTAATACATGCAGGGCGCTGTAGTCTCCTGCCAGTGGTAAATAACTCTGGTGCCATTTGTAATTCCTGGAAATTGGATCCTACAACACTTCGTTTTCCTTTGAAAGGCCTTTTACCATATGATAAGGTATGTTGTTACCATGAGAAATTGAATTTAATCACACTTTTGGTACATACGATAATCTTTAATCATAATACACCTTTTGTACAATTGTCATCTTTCTAGTCCCAGGCATCAAGTATCCAGCTAAAGATAGTGATGAGGCATAATCAGATTACTACATTACTTAAGGTCCTTCAATAGTGTTTAGTATTGTTGCTGCCTCTGTGCCAGAGGCCCTTTTCTGGCTGAGCATTTTCAGGTAATTGGGAGGCATTTAGGCAAACCAGACAGGGTGAATGATAGAGACTAAGACAACTTCAGATAGTATCTTAGAAACTTTTCACAAGATGAAAGAGGAACATGGATTTTTTTTTTTTTGATAGAGGCAGAAATCATAAAAATGAATAAACTAATCATGTGGCAAGTAGTTCTGTAATTAATACTACTAGATAGAATGAATCAGCATGTTTTCTTATTTTTAAGTTATTCTAGTACAAAGAGATTAAGGTACTTGCCTAAGAACATATACAGCAAGTTAAAAATAAAAGAGGTGGGGCAGCTAGGTGGCGCAGTGGATAGAGCGCTGGCCCTGGAGTCGGGAGTACCTGAGTTCAAATCCGGCCTTAGACACCTAACACTTACTAGCTGTGTGACCCTGGGCAAGTCACTTAACCCTAATTGCCTCACTAAAAAATAAATAAATGAAGTGAAGTAAATAAATAAAATAAAATAAAATAAAAGAGGTATCATCTTCCTTCCCAATCTGGTTTACTTTCTACCAAAGAGTGCTTACTCAAAAGTAATAAAAAAACAAATTTTTAGCCATTTTTCAAATCATTTAAAGTTAAAACTAATTTTGATCTTGAAGCAACAATTTTCTTTATTTTTTAAAGGATCTGTTCGAACCTCAGACTGCTTTATTGAGATATGTGTTGGAGCAACCTTACTCCAGAGATATGGTCTGCAATATGCTAGGTTTAAATAAGCAGGTACTGTACTATGCTATAAGCCTAGTAAATTCTGCATAGAATCTGCACTATTCTTTTCTCTTTTCTTTGCTATAGCTAACTGAGCAAAACAGTTTAGGATTATTCAGTGATTTTCTTTTTTATTTAAAATAATATTAGGTTTATCAAACACTATATGGTTCTTATCATTTATTATTGCTTTGGAGATGTTTAAATTGAAAAGTAGATATTTTGAAAGTTGATTTTTTTTGCATTGCTTTTTTTTCTATAAGGCCAGCCTCAAGTATACCTTTTGCCAGATAAACCTACACATGGCTTAATCCTAATATTTTGTTCTTTACGGTTTTCATTCTGTTGCGGTGGCGTTGTGTTTTGGTTTTCTGGTGTTTTTTTTCTCTATTGTTCGGGTCTCTAGTTTTTTGCAGCATTATTACCTTTGTCATTTTTCAGTATTACATCATTGGAAAGTTGAATTTTCTTTCTTCTTTTTTCTGTTTTTGGTTATTTTGTTTGTTTTAAAGTAGCTTGACATGTGGGAGGGCTTGTTCTGACTCTGGGTTCCTTGAGGCTGGCCTCATAGTCACTGTTTTGTCTTTTCTTTTTTTCTTCCTTTATTTTTGTTCTGTCCTGTCTTGTCCTGCCCATCCTCCAATGCTCTAGACCTTGAACATTGCTCAGGTATGTTCACAACCTTACTGTTGTATTGTGACTAACGATACGCTGGCCGCTTTGTAGCCACTGATTCCATTTAGAGAATACATGTATGGTCGGGGCTTGAAATTGGCAGGACCATGCTGAGACCAGGGCCACTAAAAAATTTCTTCTTGGGATGTGAGAGTTGTTTTTTATAGCTTGGTTTTTGGTGGTTTTTTTTTTCTTTTTTGGTGTTTATTTTTTTTTTTCTTAAAAGACTACAGTCATTACTCATTAAAGCCTGTCATTTTTTTTGATGAACTGTTTTCCCTTCCCACTCCATCTTGTTTTTCAAACTCCACAGCTGAGCTAAGGTTTTAGCTCGCCTAGTGGAAAAATTTGTGGTGGCCTTCATCTTTCCTGACAATTGAAAAAGCCATACCCTAAAACAAAACATATCTTTCTGTTGCTTTGTTAAACACTTTAATAGAGAAATACTGTCTTTAAAGCTGGAGTGGTAAAATTGTTACAGTAAAGGCTTTTTTGGAAATATGGGGCTTTACTAAGAAAGGTAATATTCTTAGGTAGCCCCTAACTACTTGACCAATATTCTTCTTTGTCAGTCTTTGCCAAAAGTGTCCTCCTCCAAGAGCGAGCTTCTCTGAAATCAAAGCTGACTTGTTATGGGGGAAATACACTATGGCCTAACTATATCAACCAAACTCTTATACTGTCCCAAGTCTATTTCCAGGACTTTTCACCTTTGAAATTTTGAGGAAAATAGTGGTTCCACTTGTTTTTGTTTAAAAATTTTGAGCCCAACATATTAAAATAGACCAGTTGAAAAACTTACTTTTTTATTTTAAAAAGACATTGTTGTCTAGGTTATATAACATAGCGTTGCTGCTTGCAATACTATAGTGAAGGTTGTGCCAGTGCTTCCATTTATAAAACCCTATTTTTAAGGACATATAGCTTGGCCATAAAACTTGCTCAGTGTTGAAACTTTGCATGCCAAACCTCACCCTAGTAGCAGTATCTTTTTTATTATTTTAATTTTTTATTCTTAGTAAAATTTTACCAAGTTTCCTCTGTTGGACAATCTTTTGTGCACGTGCAACTCAAATGATTTCACACTACAATATATGATAGTTATCTAATTGTATATTCCCATTGAACATTTTAAACACAAAACCTCTTAATAACTCTGATCTACCTTCCCTTGAACAGAGGTAAGTATTTATTGGACTTTTAAAAGATGGTCAAAAAATGCCTAAATCCCAGTTTTTTTGTGGTAGGCCTTAGACACACATCACCTCCTTTTCAGTTTCCCGGATATTGTATATATGATATATATGATAGTTAATCTGCATGTGATTTTTCTCAAGTAAGTCACCTATACCAGCTTTTTCCTTTGGGAGAACAGGTTTTCTCAAACCAGAAGTTGCCTGAAAAAGTTCCAAAAATTTTGCTAAAACAAGTGTAGTCCTGGGCTTATTATTTCAGTACCAAGTTTCAACCTAAAAAATTTTATGACTAAGAAATAATTCCATAAAAAATAAAGTTTATAATGGAAATGCTGACAGAACATTTACCACATCAGTCCTACTGTAGAATATGCATCATCAAAATTTTATACTTCATCAGTAATTGCTTTGTAGAAACTGAGTAGATTGAAGCAAACATGTTAACTGGATTTTTAATAGTATATTTTTACCCATTGGAAAGTAGCATAGAAAATAAGAAATGTGTACATTCCGTGAATCAGGTGACTTAAAATATTTACTAGGTCAATAAGTGTCCTCTTTTAGCATTATAGTACTATACACTATACTATACTTGTCCTTTCTCTGCTCTTCCATAAATATATCTTATGCTTGAATATCTTTCAAGAGCTATCTTTTTTACATTTTCCAGTAGGAATTAGACTAATTTTTTCAATAAAATGTTCACACAACATCCTGAGGATCAGTAATACAGAATCCACCTAATAGCATCAACTTCGAGGTCAATAATTACATAGGTAAAAGGATCATCTGTACTAAATAGACTTGCATAAACCAGATGCATTTCTTTTATTAGAGGTTTTAATAAAAATAGCTCAGAATTATGATTTGTGGCTTGCAAAGGACTTCCTACACAACACCAATATAGTTAGTGTAAATATTTCCATTATAGATCAGGAAATTGAGTCTTAGAGAAGCTAAGTAATTTCCCCTTGCTTATAGAGCTAGCAAATACAAGAGACTAGTCTCCTCAAACCCAGATCTTCTGACTCCCAGTCATTTTCTGCCATACCACATCACTTGAATTATTGTAGCATTTTTTAACAGTTAGTAGGGCAACACAATCATGAGTAGCAACCAGGGAAGTACCTTTTTTTTTATGCCTGATGACCCATTACTTATTCTTTTCCTGATCAGAGAATAAATTGTGGGAAATATGATAGAGAAAGGGTTTTTGACTTAATTTACTATGTGGCTAGAATGTTGAATTAGTTCCTAGCTTCAAAATGAATCTTGGGATTTTTTTTTTAATCACTCATTTCCCAGAGTAAAGTTTTTGCTTTTTTTAAATGTTATAATAAGAACTTTGACAGCATTATTATAATATGAATATGATCACGTCTGACTTTTTAATGTAGAAGAAAAGTTACTACTATAAGCAATGGCAAACTTTATATAACTAGTCATTTCAATGAGTCATAAAAATGTGAATGTATAAATATTTCTCTTAATCTTTTATGACTTGATTTTCCAAGCTAAAGGTTTAAAATCAGATATCATGAAATTTAAGCTGTTAAAAGTAGAAGCTAGAATGTTGAACTCTAAAATACTAGCATTAAAATCTACTTTAAGATAGTTTAAAATAATCAAGTATGTACTTTACTAAAATCTAGCTTTCAGTGAAGCAGGTGATTAAAGTTCCTTGATAGCATGATATTTCCATGTTAATAAGTGTTTCACTCAAGTAAATATTTTTAAACTTAAGTATTTCTAAGGCCTTTAGCAATTTAGAAATGACAAGCTCCAGAAGTGAAATAAAAAGTAAGATGTCTCAGTGAATCTTTTAGAGCTTGCCTTTAACCTAGTGATAACATTAATTCAGAGATTCCAAATGCTTTAAGTGATAATTCTTATAATTCTCATGATTCTCTGTAATGTAGCAAGATGATAAATATGAATATCTCTATTTTATAGTAAGATTTGATGCCTAAATAGTATATTTTATAATAGTTATACAGTAATAAGAGACAAATAGATATAAAATTAAGTTCTTGAATCAGTCTCTTGCTTAACCCATGGACTATATGATCTTTTGCTCTTTCTATGTTGAAGTTTTATAGAATAACAAAACAACATACTTCAGCTTTCAGAAACATTTGCCATCTGAACCAATAAAACCTGGGAAATCTAGAGATAATATTAATCTACTTCTATAAAGCACTATGGAGAGTCACAAGCACTTTGACCTCATCTGCAGAAAGTCTTTGGGTATTGGCTTGTTTTGTTCTAGAATCACTAGTTGGAAGACCATGTTGGTTTTCCCTTTGAATTTCCTAGTATTTCTCACTTTGTTAGAATCCTATTACAGTAATAATGAACATTTTGGCTTTCCTCTTTAAATCATTCTACTGACCATAACTATTTTACCACCACAACCCTTCTGAGAAATAGGTAGGTAAGTATTATTCTGATTTTTTTTTAACAGATCATAGATACTTAAAGAAAAGCTCTAAATTTGACTCAGGTTATCAAAATAGATTTCATTTAGTTTGTTCTTTGTTTATTGAAACACATTGATGGGGGAATCATCATTGGGGAGGGAGGAATAGATCACCAATTGGTCAGTTTCTGCTCCTTAATAAAATACTAATTACTAGTGACAAATTCCTACTGGAAATCCTGGCTTCACTTCTTTTCACAAAATTTTCTGACTCTTTTATACTTGGAATGACTTCACTCTAAATTTGTGTTGTCTTGACGCCCTTCTTGGGTTGTTGGTGGTTAGCAGAACTAGTGAATTTCAAGCCCTGTACACAGTAGTTTTGCATGCTGAATTACAAAATAGTCTGTAGTGTTGTCTGTTGCACTTTGCTCTGCTTCATAATGATTAGTTTTGGAGGAAAAAGTACTGTATTTTCAATTGGTGGTGTTAATATTGCTATTGTAAACCTGTAACGTGGTTGAACTGTGATCATGGCATTGTGTTTTTGGAGAGAACATGGAACAGCAGTTGATGCTTACTGTTTTGATTAATTGTTCGGTTTTTGCATGCCTTAAGAAAGTGCAGCTAGATTTGTAGCTTTACAAGTTTGAGCTGGCAAAAAGCATGCAAAAGAGGATATGCTGTTCATTGTATAGTATTCAAAATTGTCCCCATTTTTGTACTTTTCTCCTGAATCAAAGAAATAATATCCCTTTTTCATGGCAAAAGGCAAATATAATAGCATCTTTAAAGTATAGGAAAAAAGCATCTTTCCTTTAACAATTCTATTTACTAAAAAAGGCTGTCATGTCAACTGCCTGGCTACTAAGACACATAACTTGTTTGCTAAGAAAATGCAAGAACAACTAAACAAATTTTGTGGATGTGTGGGTGTATTTTTTAAAATAAGTATGTTTTCAAAAAACAATTTGAAAAAACAAAGCACAAATCTTTTTGCCTCTAGAAAGGGAAATTGCATTTTCATTTTTTAGTTTTTAAGCTCAGTTCTTTTCTTTCTTAAAAATAGTTTTTTGCTTTGTTTTATAATTAAAGCTGCATTATGTTTGGGATTGTAAGAGGAAAGCATACATTTAGCCATTTTGTGACCAAATTTTTGGAGAGGATTTTTTTTGGGGGGGGGGGAAGTGTGGCTAATTTAACATATAAAAATGTCTTTGTGCAATAGAATTAGGTAATTTGTACAAAAAGACTTAGACTCTTTCTAAATAAACCTGTGTATTCAAAGGTTTAGACAGAAAACAAAAGGCCTTTTAACTTTAAAATGAGGCAAATGGCTCACACCTAGCTTTATTGCCCTATCATAAATCATCTAGAGGCCTTGAAATCCTAGACTTTTTTATACATTCTTCTGAATAAATAAAACAAGATAATTTTGAACAAAAGCAATCATATGGTTAAAAATAAGTTTTTTCCACTTGGATTTAAATCAGAAATGCCATTGGAGGTTTTGTGGAAGGGCTGTAGAGCTTTTTATTGAATAGAAGTTATCTTCTGTGACATAGTGCAGCTTTAATAAACCAGCCTAACTTTAACTTCTTAAGTTCAGACTTCATTCCATGCTTCCCAGCCTCTTGTTTAATATTGTCTGTTACCTGATGACTTCTAAAGCTAAACAAGAGGCTTTTGGAATACTGCATCTAATCTCTGTCCTACAGCACAAACAGCGCTGCCCAGTGCTGGAGGACCAGTTGGTGGATCTGGTGGTTTATGCCATGGAACGTTCAGAGACTGAGGAGAAATTTGATGACGGGGGAACCAGTCAGCTTCTGTGGCAGCACCTCTCAAGCCAGCTCATTTTTTTTGTACTTTTCCAGTTTGCAAGTTTTCCTCATATGGTCTTATCTCTTCATCAAAAGGTATGTATTAGGCCTCTTCAGTGGGGACTATTAATTTAGGTTCTAGTTTTCTTTTTTTAAAAAAATCTGTTGTAATTTCAAAGGACAAAACTTGATGTGGTTTTAGTGTTGGCAAATAGAAATATTGAGACTAATTTCAGCTCCATCATGATCTTTGGCAGGTTATTTAACCTTTTTCCTTACCTGATAAGGTGGGTTAAAATTCTGTGTCTCAGATGATAGAAAGATCGGTAATAAAACAAAATTTATTATTGTTACACCTATGATTTAATGACTCAAGAGTAGATTTTTGTGAAGTTCTATCACCAGAAAGTTGGCTGCCAAGAGGCCACCAGTTTTGGTTTGTTGGTTTTTTTTTTTTTAGCCATAGCACAGGAGCCAGTCATCTAAGACATGGGAATGAATCACCAAACCACTGAAATTATGGACCTTTGAAGAATTGAAGTACTTTGCAAATACTAAAGTTAGATCATAAGTTTTCTCAGAGTAGAATTTATATTCCACAGATTCTGCGGTCAAAATTCCTCTGTTTTGTAATGGAAGTTCCTATCAGTGTTGGTGAACTGAAAACTAACAATCTCTGCTTTCAAACATCTTTTACAGTTAGCAGGGCGAGGTCTTATTAAAGGCAGAGACCATCTAATGTGGGTACTGCTACAGTTCATTTCTGGAAGTATTCAGAAAAATGCATTAGCTGATTTTCTCCCTGTTATGAAGCTCTTTGATCTTCTTTATCCAGAAAAAGAGGTAAGTTTGACCATTCAGTAGAAAATAACATAATTGATTTATATTAAAGGTTCAGTATAAGGGAGGTGGTATTGCAGTAATGGAAAGAATACAGATAAGAAGTCAAAAGACCTGGGTTCAAGTCTTAATTATGACTAACTGTGTAACTCTGGGCTTTAATTTTCTTATCTGTGAAATGAAGAATAGACTACTTGATTTCTTTTTTTTTTTTTTTTTAGTGAGGCAGTTGGGGTTAAGTGACTTGCCCAGGGTCACACAGCTAGTGAGTGTGAAGTGTCTAAGGCCGGATTTGAACTCAGGTACTCCTGACTCCAGGGCCGGTGCTCTATCCACTGTACCATCTAGCTGCCCCCTACTTGATTTCTAAGACCATTTTACAGGTGAAAAAAATTATATATAAAGTGGTTGTAACTTGCCCAAGGTTATGGAAGTTGTTAATGATAAAGGGAGTACTAGACTCTAGGGCTTAGAACACCTAGTCCAGAGCAGATTTGATTAATTATATCTCTTTCAACAAACTTTTGTAATGTTATCTGTGTATTTAGTTTATTTCATATATATATATATTTTGCTTCATATTTTATTTTTGTGTTAAATATTTCCCAATGTCTTTTTTTTTTTTTTTTGGTGGGGCAATGAGGGTTAAGTTGCTCAGGGTCACATAGCTAGTAAGTGTCAAGTATCTGAAGCCAGATTTGAACTCAGGTCCTCCTCAGTCCAGGGTTAGTGCTTTATCCACTGCTCTACCTAGCTGCCCCTGATTAATTATATCTTGACACAAAGTTTATGTTCAAATTCTTATAGTTCCTTTAAAAAAAGTTATTGATGCTTTTTTGTTTTCGTTATCAATGTCGTTTCCTTGTATATATCAAGTAAGCAAGCATTCCACTTCACTGTCCCTAGAGAAAATAAGAAACCACTGAAGTTTGTTAGATGGAGAATGACATGGTAGGACCTCTGAGCTTTAGGAATATCAATTTGGCAGCTGTGGGGTAGAGAGAGACTTGAGACTGATTAGGTGACTCTTGCAATAGTCCAGTCAAAAGGTAATTAGGGCCTTGTAAGTGAGGTGAAGGCAATCTATGTGAGAGATGTTATGGAGATAGAATCAACAGGATTTAGTGACTGATGGGATATGTGGAGTGAGGAAGAATGAGATAGAGAAGTTAGGAAGAGGGACAGATGGGGAGGGAGGAGGGCAGGAAGATGAGTCTGTTTAGGATATGTCAAGTAACCTATGAAACATAGAATTAGAAATGTTTATTAGATGTTTGGTGATGTGGGAGGAGCTCAGGAGAGCTAGAGTTGGATATGTAGACCTGGAAGTCACCTTTGTAGAAATGATAATGAATCCATGAAAATTGATGAAGTTACTAAGAGTATAGATAAAGAAGAGAATGCAGAACAGAGAACATTCACAGTTAGGGGACAGATTATAAATGATAAACCCGGAGTGCTCAGACAGGATAACCAAAGTAGTTATTGTCAGGAAAAACCTGAGAGGAGAGAGTATGCAAGAAGAAAGGGAGGATAGGCAACAGTGTAACTTGCACTTTGCATCAATTGAAACAAGACTTCCAGTTTTTCTCTGAATTCATCATACTTTTTTTTAGCATGAGGAAAAATGAAGCAAAATGTGTTCCCACTGGTTTAATAATGACTAAACACATGATAATATTCTATTATCATTCTATTTAAGAATATTCTGTGTTCAGGGGTCAGCTAGGTGGCACAGTGGATAAAGCACCAGCCCTGGATTCAGGAGGACCTGAGTTCAAATCCAGCCTCAGACACTTGACACTTACTAGCTGTGTGACCCTGGGCAAGTCACTTAACTCTCATTGCCCCGCGCACCCCCCCCCCCCCAAAAAAGAATATTCTGTGTTCAGCAGTTCTTCAGTTGGTTGGGTACACACTTTGTTTCTAGTTTACAGGACATTTTTCTAACCCTTTGTCTTTGGCCTCTGAGGAACGCAAATATGATTGATTATGGGATCTCCAGCTCAAAAGAGAATAAAAAATTTAATAACTTTTCCTGTAATTAACAATTTTTTTTTCAAAATTCCAGATTGTTTTTAGGTATATACCCAGCAGTAGGAACTCCAGGTCACAGGATACGAAAAATTCAGTAACTTTTCATATAGTTGCAAATCATTTTGCAAAATGTTTGGACCAGTTTGCAACCCCACAATCTATTTAGGAACTGTTTCCCTGCAGCCCTTCCAACATTGACCATTGTCATCTTTTGTCATCTTTGCTGATTTGCAAGTTGTAAAATGTGAAACTTCTGGATTGTTTTGATTTGCATTTCTTTTATTTATGATTTGGAACTTTTTTTCAAAGGGTTGTCAATGGTTTGCTATTCATCTTTTGAGAACTATTCATGTCTTTTGATGGGAATGGCTTTTTGGTTATTTTAATATTATTTTGCTTTTCAAGTGACAGTTCATTTGTGTGCACCTTTTCTTCCTTTTCACAGAATGTAAGCTCCTTCAGGACAAGAACTTGTTTTGTTTTTGTCTTTATACCCCCAGAATAGCATGTGATATATATAATTGTGTATAAACTATATACGATAGGTGTTTAATAGATGCTCTTTCCCTTGTTAAGTGAATTTAGGATTTGTCTTCTAAGGAAAAAGTAAAAAATGGGTTCCATCTCTCACTTAATATGGGTCATTTAATCTCTCCACACCTCAATTTCCGTATATAAAAAACAAGGGAATTAGATTAAAATATTTCTGAATCCTAGCTCTAGATCTATGATTCTTGTTCGTAAAAATACCTAAAATATGTTGCTCCTTTATTTTTGTAATAACACACAAATATGTTCTTTCTTAGTGTATTCCTGTGCCAGATATTAACAAACCTCAATCAACCCATGCCTTTGCAATGACGTGTATTTGGATACATCTAAATAGAAAGGCCCAAAATGACAACTCCAAACTACAGATTCCTATACCCCACTCCCTAAAACTTCACCATGAGTAAGTCAATAACTTCATGTTGTTGCTGATTTTTTAATTATATAGAAATTAGTGAAATTTGGGAGATAATGTTGAAACTGATTCTATTTGCGATAGCTAAAGTTGAAAGGCTGGCTAATCTCTATAGCAGAGAACTGTAAAGAATTAATTGTTATTTGAGGTTTTTATGCCTTGGGGCGCACTGGCCTGGGGCTCCGCAAACCCACTGGTTGTAGCGATGCCAGGGCTCTGGCACCTCACTCATCACCACTCACCACTCGCCACTTGCCTACGCCTACGTGGGCCTGGCAAATTTATAATGATTGGAAGCCTAGTGAAGGCAGTCATGTGACTGTCAGAGCGGCCATCCCATTGGCTGGGGCTGTGTGGGATGTTTCTAGGTTTGGGGGAAGAGAATTGGGCATTCTAGGAGGAAGCTGGGACAGGAGTTCTGCTGCATATTTTCAGCTGATTCCTGGGCGGTGGTATTTTTTCAGGTATTATAATTTCCCTTTCCCCATTTTATTTCCTTTCCCTTGATCCTACTGATCTTGTTTGTGTTTTTTTTTTTTTAAGTTCATCTTTGTTAAAATAAATCTTGTTCTGTTTTGAGGGAGGCTGCTGGTCTCCTTCCTTGCCCCAATATTGCGGCGAGCCTCTTAGCTAGCACTCCCAAATTAAAAATTAGTCCCCACAGAACTAACACCTTTAATTGGAATGATAGTAATGTTTGGATCTTCCAAATTAATCATTAATAGCCTCATTAAAATTATTAATATTCACAAATAATGAAAATATTCCATACATATTACCTTTTTAATAACAAGGTTTAAATAGCATTTTCTTATAATGATATCTATAGTTAAGGAAGAATGTTTCTTAAGATTACAAATAATAAATTGACATATAATTTATGAATTTGCAAGTTCCATTCTGTTCCTTTCTGATGCTAGTCTTCATACACTATGCACATACCCCTTGAGTCATTTAGCCACTATGCGGCTGTTACTGGTAACATATCTTTTTAAAAACATGTATATATGGAGTATGTTCTCTGTATGTTCAGAACTAGCATATTTGGTATTATTTCACGATCAGATTCCCATTGTCCCTGTTTTTTGAGATTCATGAGAAATTGTGTAATAA
This sequence comes from Dromiciops gliroides, assembly GCF_019393635.1. Taxonomy (NCBI): domain Eukaryota; kingdom Metazoa; phylum Chordata; class Mammalia; order Microbiotheria; family Microbiotheriidae; genus Dromiciops; species Dromiciops gliroides. The sequence continues at coordinate 367,513,596 of NC_057864.1, read as the reverse complement.
TGAAAGGTTCTGGTTAGAATCTACCTAGATGATATATGTGTTGCTATTGTGTATTTTGGGACAAGACAACATAGCACCTTCAGGACCTAAGGTTTTATCTCTTTTTACAAGATTAAAGTGAAAGATTGAAAAAATTTTTTTTAAATTGTATTACAACTATTTTCCTATTTAATTTAATATTCATAGGTTCTTGCAACAAAGTCTTCGAAATAAAAATTTACAGATGAATGACTATAAGATAGCCTTGTTGTGTAACGCATACTCTACAAATTCAGAATGTTTCACGTTACCTATGGGAGTTCTAGTAGAGACTATTTATGGCAATGGAAATATGAGAATCTCCCTCCCTGGAATTAATTGCATGGCATCAGGATCTATCACACCCTTACCAATGAACCTATTGGATTCCCTTACAGTGCATGCCAAAATGAGGTATGTTCTTTCATTATTTTGGGGTCTTATTTTTTTTAAGTTTTTGTCTCTGCACATGTGTGCACACACTCTCTCTCTCTCTCTCTCTCTCTCTCTCTCTCTCTCTCTCTCTCTCTCTCTCTCACACACACACACACACACACACACACACACTCTTTCTCTCTCTCTATCTCTCTCACAGCTTTATTTTTCATACTGCTACCCTACATTCCAAACTACTACAAGCCATTCCTGAATCTCATTTTACTCTCCACTGGTCACAACTTGTTTTTACATACACCATCATTCTTGCCTGCAATAGACTCCTTGCACATTTTTACCTATTGAAATTCTTCCCTTTCTTCAAATCTCAGCTAAGAGATCAGCTTCATGTAGCCTAACTTGATTCTTTTCTTCCCTGCCTCTCCCCCACCCCACCCCCCCAAATACACCCAAAGCAAGCCTGTCTTATACCTTGTGTTAACCTCCCTTAGGTACTTATTACAGTCTAGCTTATATTTGTGTACATGTCTTGAATGCTTTCCTCTGCTTCTTATTTGTAAGCCCTTTAAAGACAGGAACTTTTTTCTTATTTGTATCAGCAATGAACATAGTACTTTGGTTAGAATTTTTTACATACATAATTTAATACATATTATAGAACTGAATTCTCAGAGGATACAAGCAGTGTCTTCATAGACTAACAATAGAAACTTGCCATATTTAGTGATTCTGTTAGTTTGTTGAAGCACAGTTACTGGCATGTGCTTAACACTTAGTAAATGATTAATGATTATTAGATTGGATTATTAGATTGACAACTATTTAGGATAAAGATTATACTTACATGCAGAATATGAGCAGTTTAGCTCACTCAAATACTGCTAAGTAATAGCTTACGGAATTGATTCAGATTTTTATTTCAAAATGATATAGCAGTGGTATAATGGAAGGAATGCCAGAGTTGGAGGTAAAAGACATGGTTTTAAATCCTACCTTTGCAACTTATTAGCTGAATGATTATATATGAATCATTTAACCTCTTTGAACCTCAGGTATTTTTCCATCTATAAGATGGGGATAATAATGTGGATTTATTGTGAGGAAAGTGCTTTGTAAACTTTATTTAAATTTTTATTTATAAATTGAGCTACTAATGTCAGTCATACCTAAAGTTTGAACTTTCTTTTTCCTCTCTCTTACCTTTACCACAGCCTGATTCATAGTATTGCTACCAGGGTAATAAAACTGGCACATGCAAAATCCAGCGTGGCATTGGCCCCAGCCCTAGTGGAAACCTATAGTCGTTTACTGGTTTACATGGAAATAGAATCCTTGGGCATCAAAGGATTTATTAGTAAGAGCAAATTTTCTTTTAAAAAATATTTTATGTTTGTTTCCCAATTACATTTAAAAACAATTTTTAATATTCTTTTTTAAAAAAACTTTGAGTTCCTGAATTCTCTCCTTCCCCAACCCCCTCTCCTAAAATGGTAAGCAATTTGATATAGGTTTTATATCTATATAATATGTATATATAATATGTATATACAATGCAAAATATATATATATAATCTATGTCTTACATATACATGTGTCATGTTGTAAAGAAAACACAGACCTCCCTCACCCCGTCCAAAAAAAAAAAACCCACCATGAAAAAAAAATTAAGTGAAAAAGAGTTTGCTTCAGTTTGCATTCAGACTCTATCAGTTCTTTCTCTGGAAGCATATTTCATCATTAGTCCTTTGAAGTTGTTTTGGATCATTGTATTGCTGAGAATAGCTAAGTCATTCACAGTTGATCATCATATAGTATTGCTGTTACTGTGTACAATGTTCTCCTGGTTCTGTTCCACTTTGCATCAGTTCATGTAAATGTTTCCAGACCTTTCTGAAATCATCCTGCTTTTCATTTCTTCTAGCACAATGGTATTCCATTACAATTATATACCACAACTTGTTCAGCCATTCCCCAATTAATGGATATCCCCTCAATTTCTGCTACCCCCAAAAAGCTGCTATAAATATTTTTGTATAAATAGGTCCTTTTTCTTTTCTTTTTTAAAAAATCTCTTTGGTATTCAAGAATAGTAGTGGTTTTTGCTGGATCAGAGGGTATGCAGTTTTATAGCCCTTTGGATATAGTTGCAAATTACTCACCAGAATGGTTGGATCAGCTCACAGTTCCACCAGCAGTGTATTAGTGTTCCAATTTTCCCACCTCTCCAACATTTATCATTTTCTTTTTCTTTCATATTAGCCAATCTGATAGGTATAAGGTGGTACCTCAGAGTTGTTTCAATTTGCATTTCTCTGATCAGTAGTAATTTAGAGCATTTTTTCATATGACTATAGATAGCTTTGATTTCTTCATCTGAAAACTGCCTTTTGACTATTATCAATTGGGGAATGATTCAGTTCTCTATATATTTGAAAAATTAGGCCTTTTTCAGGGATACTTACAACAAAAATTGTTTTCCAGCTTTCTGATTTCCATCTTGGTTGCATTGGTTTCATTTGTGCAAAAACTTTAACTCAATATAATCGAAATTATTCATTTTATATCTTGTAATGCTCTCTATCTCTTGTTTAGTCCTATTTTCTTCCCTTATCCATAGATCTGATAGGCAAACTATACTCCCCCTAATTTTCTTATGGTATCACACTTTATGTCTACATCATGTGCCCGTTTTGACTTTATATTGGTGTGTAGTATAAGATATTGGTCTACAACTCATTTCTACCAAACTACTTTCCATTTTTCCCTAGCATTTTTTTGTCAGATAGTGAGTTCTTGTACCAAAAGCTTGGGTCTTTGGGTTTATCAAACACCAGATTACTACTATAGCATTTACTATTTTGTGTTATGTACCTATCTATTCCACTGATCCATCCACTTCTTATCTAGTACTACATTGTTTTGATGATTACCACTTTATAATACAGTTTGAGATCTGGGATGGCTAGGCCACCCTCCTTATTTGTTTTCATTAATTCCCTTGATATTACTGATCTTTTGTTCTTCCAGATGAATTTTAGATGAATCTAATTGGTATGGCATTGAATAAGTCAGTTTAGGTGGAATTGTCATTTTTATTATATTGGCTTGACCTACTCATGAGCAATTGCTATTTCTCCAATTCTTTAGATCTGCCTTTGTGTGAAAGATATTTTGTAATTGTGTTCATAGAGTTCCTGGGTTTGTCTCAGCAGATAGACCCACAAATATTTTATATTGTCTGCAGTTACTTTAGATGGAATTTCTCTTTCAATCTCTTACTGCTGGAGTTTGTTATATATAGAAATACTGATGATTTCTGTGGATTTATTTTATATCCTGCAACTTTGCTAAACTTGTTAATCATTTCAGTTAGTTTTTTAGGTGATTCTCTAAGTATACCCTCATAACATCTGCAAAGAGTGATAGTTTTGTTTCCCTATTGCCTATTTTAATTGCTTCAATTTCTTTTTCTTCTCTCAGTGCTATAGCTAACATTTCTAGTACAGTATTGAATAATAGTGGTGATAATAGGCATCTCTTCTTCACCCCTGATCTTATTGGGAAGGCTTCTAGTTTATCCCCATTTCAGATTATGCTTGCTACTGGTTTTAGATAGGTAATATGGATCATTTTAAGGAAAGCTTCATTTATTCTGATGTTCTCTGGTGTTTTGTTTTTTGTTTGTTTGTTTGGGGTTTTGTGGGGGGGTTTTGTTTGTTTGTTTTGGCGAAGCAGTTGGGGTTAAGTGACTTGCCCAGGGTCACACAGCTAGTAAGTGTCAAGTGTCTGAGGCTGGATTTGAACTCAAGTCCTCCTGAATCCAGGGCTGATGCTCTATCCGCTGTGCCACCTAGCTGCCCCTCTTTAATGTTTTGGGGCTTTGTTTTTGTTTTTGTTTTTTTTGCAGAGCAGTGAGGGCTAAGTGACTTGCCCAGGGTCACACAGCTAGTAAGTGTCAAGTGTCTGAGGCCGCATTTGAACTCAGGTCCTCCTGAATCCAGGGCTGGTGCTCTATCCACTGTGCCACCTAGCTGCCCCTCTCTCTAATGTTTTTAATAGTAATGGTGTTGTATTTTGTAAAGAGCTTTTTCTGCATCTGTTAAGATCAATTTTTCTTGTTTATATAGATAATCAAAACAATAAAATTAAGGAAGTAAATAACAGTGAAATCTCATTGAGATCCTTTTTTTTTTCCTTAAATCCTTCCAGAAAATAGGATGGTAGAGGTTTATTAGGGGAATGTAACATTTATTAGTTCATAAGGAGGATATCCTATACTGCAGCTTTACTTTTGATGCCTCACCATCCCATGGGATCACTCTGGGTTTTTAGAGGTCTGTGCCAGCAGAAAATAAACCCTCAAAAGTACTGCCACTCTGTGAGATGAGCAGAACCAGAAGAACATTGTACACAGTATCATCAACATTGAGTGTTGACCTACTGTGATGGACTATATTCTTCTCACCAATGCAATGGTACAGAAGAGTTCCAGGGAACTCATGATAGAAGAGGATCTCCAAATCCAAGGAAAAAAAAGAAAGAAAGAACTGTGGAGTATAGATGCTGATTGAACCATATTATTTCTTTTGTTTTGGGTGCTGTTGTTTTTTTTTTTTTCTATTTTGAGGTTTTGCATCACTGCTCTGATTTTTTTCTCTTGTAACAGGATTAATGCAGAAATAGGATTAATGTTATTATGTGTATATATATGTGTGTGTATATATCTATATCTATATGTATAGAGATATATAGACATAACCTATATCAGATTACCTGCTGTCTAGGGGAGGGGGGAGGGAGGGAGAAAAATCTGAAATTGTAAAGCTTGTATAAACAAAAGTTGAACTATCTTTACATGTAACGGAAAAAATAAAATACCTTATACATTAAAAAAAATAGTACTGCCACTCTGAAAAGGCTTTGACAATGCGGTTTAGGGATTGCTCTTGTTGGAGAACTAGTGTAGCTAAGTTTGGGTAGGTGCATCACCATAGTAGCTACAGAATTATTGCTCTTTTGGCCACAGCACCTTGCACAGATCATCTACTAAATTATGGAGATGGATTCAGTATGTTTTTGTTTTTTGTTTTTTTTAGTGAGGCAACTGGGGTTGCCCTGGGGTCACACAGGTAGTAAGTGTTAAGTGTCTAAGGCCGGATTTGAACTCAGGTACTCCTGACTCCAGGGCCGGTGCTCTATCCACTGCGCCACCTAGCTGCCCCAATCTGTTTTTATAGAAAGCTAATACATAGGTATTTATGTTTTTCATATTAAAATATACTATTAAGAATGACTGGGGTGGGGCAGTTAGGTGGCACAGTGGATAAAACACTGGCCTTGGATTCAGGAGGACCTGAGTTCAAATTTGGCCTCAGACACTTGACACTTACCAGGTGTGTGACCCTGGGCAAGTCACTTAACCCTCATTGCCCCACCCCCCCCAAAATGACTAGGAATATTGTGTTTGTAAGAAAAAACAAGTCATAATTGTCTAGAGGCCAATAGAATTGTTTCCTATTGCAAATTTCCTTCAAATTATTGTTTTGACCCTAAAATCTCATAAGAACCTGCTGAAGGAACTGAGGATATTTATCCTAGGGAAAAAGATTTGGGGAACAAGACAGCTGTCTTCAAAGATGAGACACTGTTTTGTGGGGGGAAAAAGACGAGACTTTCTTTGAGTTCCAGAGGGGAAAGCTAGCAACAATGTTAAGAAGTGGCAAAGAAGCAAATTTAAGTTTAATATCAGGGAAAACTTCCTAACTATTAGAGTTGTTTGATAATGGAATGGAGTGGGTCCCATCTCCTTGAAGATTTTCACATAGAACCTAGTTGAGCACTTCATAGGTATGTTGTGGTAGACGGATTTTGTTTCGGTTTGGTTTTAGTTATGGGCGCTATGCTCCACTGCAGCTCTGAACTTCTCTGATTCGATGATAAATGCTGATATAAACAAGAAAAAGTTAGATTTGGTGGGTTGGAAAATATATTAATGAAGTCAGATCATCCTTAGTCTTATAATATTAAAACTTGACATTATATGTTGAGCACTGACCTGAAGTCAGGAGACCTGGATTCAAATCCTGGTTGTGAAACTGGTTAGCTATGTTACTATGGACAAGGAGTTCTGTAAACTTTAAACTTCAATAAAAATATGAATGATTTTTATATATAACAAAACCTAATATATTCAAACTTGATTCATTAGATTTGTTTTCAAAGCTGAAATAATATTTATGTAAAGTATGTGAAAAGAGAGCTCACTGAGCAAGAGTGTAAATATGATTTTAAAGGGAGGTTATTTACCCTACTAAACAAACTTTTCCAGCTCAGAACATAACTCAAATAACAAGAGATTTTCAGTTTCGGTTAGTGCTAATTGAAGCAAAACTTCTTTTCCTCATGATCCATCTTAGGTACCACCTGCACCTCCTTGCTTTACTGTATTCTTGCTCCTGCTTTATTATTTGCAAAAATGCTTTACGTGTCCCTTATTTTTTAAGTTAATTTGATCCTTAGAACAATTCTATGAGATAGGTGCTCATATCTCATTTTACAAATGAGGAAACTATGGCTGAAAGCAGTTAATTGATTTATCCAGGACCACACAGCTAGTATCTGAGGAAGGATTTAGACTTAAGAATTCCTGACTCTTAAGTCCAGCTATATCCGTCAACTGTGCCACCTATGTGAAATAGTAATCTTTTCTTCATTACCTCTACTAATCTCAGTGCTTTTATAGCCTGATTTAGATTACTTTGTATACTTGAAAATTCTATAGCTTCATTTTAAAAAATGTTCTGTAATTCAGACTGATCTTCTAATTAATTGGGATTAGTAAGGTTTGCTGATATGTACTTGTAACCAAAAAGAATTCTCTAGTAACACAGGAAAACAAAATCACAAATATAATTTCCTTTTTGGAATATATTTGTATGATCTTGCTTTCCTTTACATATCTCATTATCTCCTTTCACAAGGTCAACTCTTGCCTACTGTTTTCAAGTCTCATGCTTGGGGAATTTTACACACACTCCTGGAGATGTTCAGCTACCGTATGCACCACATCCAGCCTCATTACCGAGTTCAACTACTGAGCCATCTTCACTCTCTGGCTGCTGTCTCCCAAACCAATCAAAACCAGCTCCATCTCTGGTAAGCCTTTGAAGTTGCCACTTTCTTTTATTCTAATGTGTTGGATGTTTTATTAGAGCTTTTGGTTCCAGTGTAAAATTCTTCCCTCCAGTTGTGTGTGTGTAAGTAATTTGTTTTTCTGTTCCTTCACATTAACATAAATTTCTTCTCTACTTTTTGAGAATTTGCCTTTCAATAAATAGCAAATGGGGATGGGGTAAATGTAAATTTCTTACTAGAGAAGTTGCTTTTCTTTCAATTAAATATTTTGCCTCTGAACTGGTAGTTAAAGCTTTTTATAATCCTTGTTTTCTACCTCAGCCATTTACAGCTGAAAAAACAAAATTTTTTTGTTTCAGGTAAGTTGCCAAGTATGGTTTTTATTGTACTCTTAGTGAAAACAGGTGTAGAAAAATGTATGCAGTTTTCAAAACAATGTATCCAAATGGAAAGAACTTTGCACTTCCGTGTCCTACAGACTTAGTAGATTTGACTGAAGTCAGCAAAATCAAGAAACATAAAATATGAACTTCTCAATTTGGGAAATGATAACATTATCCTTTTGTTAAGTACCTCCAAAGAAAAAATTTTAAGAGCTTTCAACTTTAGTTATTTTTTTGTTTACCTTATAAAACTATAGAATTGTATATACATTTTTTCCAAAATGTCATAACCTGGATAACTTTTCTTTTTTCCCCTTTCAGTGTTGAGAGCACTGCTTTGAGACTCATAACGGCACTTGGCAGCTCTGAAGTGCAACCACAGTTTACTCGTTTCCTTAGTGACCCCAAAACTGTGCTTTCAGCAGAGTCTGAAGAACTAAATCGGGCATTAATTTTGACCTTAGCCAGAGCAACTCACGTGACAGGTAATAATGAATTTTTCAAGAAAAAAATGCAAGTATATTAAAGATTACTTTGAATATACTGTATCATTGAAAGTACATCATCTACATTTGAAAATTACTATCATCTACATTTTAAAATCTTAACTACTAACCTGTTAGTTTCACAGTGTAAGTAAGGCATCAGGGTATTCTAACTTTGACCAATTTGTGTATCAGTTTTCAGACAGGTTAATAAGTTTTAGAGAAGTAAAGCATGCAGATTGAACATGGGACTCTAAAACATTTTGTTCAAATTAAATTATTCTCATTTGGTAACAGTCTTATTCTGGAAAACTATGCTCATTTACATTAGCTATGTGACTTCCTAACAAACTTTTCCTACAGACATAGAGCTTTTGCCCTTGACCGTTAGGAACTTTGAATGAATAAAACATGGTTTCCAGTCCATTGGAATACCTACCAGTTATTAAATCACTACTGCCATCAACTAAAAAGGGAAATTAAGATGAATCAAAATTGGAATATCTTTGTAAGACTTTTGAATAAATGCAATTGTAGCTGAAATTGGCACTTATAATTTAAGACTTGAGTTGATATTTTCTGAGTAGCTTTAGAAATCAAATTAGTATATAAGAATAAAATCATTCTCACTTCATTGACTCTGTTTATATTATTCTATTTCTATGCCTCCTCTATATCAAGAAAGTTCAGATTTATCTTAAACTAGGTACTGAGTTTAGTCACTGATGCATTCCTGTGTAAGTCTCACAGGAGTTATAGAATTGTTTTTGACATTCTGTTTTTAGACCCATAATCTGATATCTTTTATTCTTTATGAATGTAATAATATGAGTGAGTGAGCCTAAGTGTATCTGTTCCTTCTCTTTACTTAAATGATCACTATTCTATTTCAAACTCTCTGAACTATTATAGTAGCCTCCTAGTTGACCTACCTGCTTTCTCCTATCTAAACCATTTTCATCAAGCTATTAAAACTATTTTCCTAAGGCATGAATCTGAACATTTCTTTCTTCTTCTTAGTACCTATAAACAAGACTAAAAATTCTAGAATAACATACTAACTCCTCAGTCCATCATTTAAAGTCCTTCATAAACTGTCTACCACCTGCCCTTCCAAATATTTATTTCATGTCCTCTTTATTTCAGCAAAATTAGTAATTTCTTGAATTCAACATATTTTCTGTTCAAAAGCCGTCCCCTGTGTCTAACTTGTACTCTAACCCCCACCTCTTAAATCTTTAGCTTCTTCGAAGCCTCACAACTTTTCCCTATCCCTGCAGGGATTGAATAGTGTTTCTTACTTATCTGTATCCATATTATTCTACACCTTTGTATCCCTTACTCCCTCAATAGAGTATAAGCTCATTGAGGGGCAGGGAGGGACTATTTTATCTTTGTATCCCTAGCATCTTGTACAGTTCCTTAAGTACTTAATGACTGTCACATTTTACTTGAATAGAATTTTATAGCTGTCTGTTTGTTTAGATTTTTTTACAGGCTCTGATTCAATTCAGGGAACTTGGTGCAAGGATATACTTCAGACTATCATGAGCTTTACGCCTCACAACTGGGCTTCTCATACTCTTAGCTGCTTTCCAGCTCCTCTGCAGGTAATTCTATAATGGACTGTCACTGTGTGGAAAAGATAGTATTTTGCCATTTTATAATGTCATATATGGATAATTATTTTGTTATTGTTGTTAACTTTATTGAACAGGAAAGTAGCTTGATTTGCAAGCTATTTGAGGAGAGAGACTTTTATTTTTGTTTTTAGCATTGTGTTCTACATGCAATTAGTGCTTAGTAAATGCTTAAATTGAATTTTAAAATCCAGTCTTTTGCTACAGTGACTTGTTAGGGATAATTAAGTCATGTTTTTACATGCTCAAGGCTAAATATTTGTTTATCTATTTGACCATATTCCAGATTTTTTTTTTTTGGCCTAGGCCTGTGCTTTCATTGGTATAGGGAACATCCAATGAGGAAACTCCCTCTACCAATGCAGAATGGCACCTTCTTTGCAACATTATATAATCTTCAGTATTGTTGGGCCCTGAGAGGTTATGACTTGCCTATCCAGAGTCACATAACCAATTTATGTCAAAAGCTGTATTTGAATCTATATTTCCATGATATATTAAGACCAGCATTTCTTCACCACCCATGTGTTTCTGAAATAATAGCCTGTAGTTACAGGATTTTGTGGGGTCATTTTGTGAATATTTGTATAGTATTTGTCAAATAAGCCCTGTGTCATTTTCAGTGAAATATAAAGAGAAATTTGAGCTTGTATAGCTTCTTTTTTTTTTTCTTTTTTTTTTTTTTAGTGAGGCAATTGGGGTTAAGTGGCTTGCCCAGGGTCACACAGCTAGTAAGTGTTAAGTGTCTGAGGCCAGATTTGAACTCAGGTCCTCCTGACTCCAGGGCTGGTGCTCCCTCCACTGTGCCACCTAGCTGCCCCACTTGTATAGCTTCTTAAATCAAGGTCAATAGCTCTGGATAGTCAAATAAGAAAAACAAAAATGGGCTATGGAGAAATATTAATTGAATAGATCCTTAAAACATACCCTTAACTTAGAAAGTGAATGAGAATTGGAGTCACCCATTCCTGGGGAAAAAAAGCTTAATTAATTAATAAATCAATAATCAATTAATTAGCTGTCTAGTTTGTAAGGAGATATTGTAAGAACTACTATAAACAGCTCTTTTTTGCTGTCCTCTAGGACAGGGCTTATCAAAGAATATTACTTAATGTTTTGGGGAGAGAGGAGACAAAAAGTATCATTTAAAGAGCCTTAAAATTTAGGCATACCTAGACTAGAGAGTGGGAAAGTTAATCATTTAAATACTGTTTCAGCCCTGTGTGTGTGTGTGTGTGTGTGTGTGTGTGTGTTTGTGTTTAATCATTTTAGCCATGGGAGTGGGGGAAATAGGAGTCAATTTAAAACAAAAGAAACTGACTTTTAGGGAAAAAAGAATATTCATTATAGTAGCATTTAATATTTTTTTTAATTTTTTGGTGAGGCAATTGGGGTTAAGTGACTTGCCCAGGGTCACACAGCTAGTAAGTGTTAAGTGTCTGAGGCCAGATTTGAACTCAGGTCCTCCTGACTCCAGGGCTGGTGCTCTATCCACTGTACCACCTAGCTGCCCCAAGTAGCATTTAATTTAAAAAAATTTTTTTTGAAATGGAAGAGACTATAGAAATCATTTAGTTCAATTTGCTGATTATACAGATGAGAAAACTAGAGATGCCAAGATTAAACAATTTCTCAGTCACATGAGTTGAGAACAGTAAGTTAGAAACAATTTTCACATAGATCAGGGGTTCTTAACATTTTTTTATGCTATGTACTGGTGAAACCTATGGATTCCTTCTCAGAATATTATTTTTAAATGTATGAAAATTAAATGCAAGGAATTACCCAGGAAACCAATTATATTGAAATGCATTTATCAAAAAAAAATTTTTAGTTCATAGCTCTCACATTAATAATTCTTGATGTAGTGAGCCATTGCTTTCTCCAATATACAGAATTATAGCTGTTATCTTGTCTCTTTCTTTAGGCATTCTTCAAGCAAAATAACGTACCACAAGAAAGTCGTTTTAATCTGAAAAAGAATGTAGAGGAGGAATACAGAAAGTGGAAATCTATGTCCAATGAAAATGACATCATTACTCACTTCTCTATGCAAGGCTCTCCTCCCCTCTTCCTTTGCCTCCTTTGGAAGATGCTTTTGGAAACAGATCACATTAATCAAATTGGCTATAGGTGAACCAGTAGGAATAACTACTATAACTGTATTCCATTTCATGTACAGTTGGGTAGTAATAAAAATATGTCTCTGTTTTGTAGAGTACTGGAGAGAATTGGAGCCAGAGCCTTAGTAGCACATGTCAGAACATTTGCAGACTTCCTGGTATATGAGTTCTCCACATCAGCTGGAGGTCAGCAACTCAACAAGTGCATTGAGATTCTCAATGATATGGTATGGAAGTACAACATTGTTACACTGGACCGATTAATTCTTTGTCTTGTAAGTATAAATTTTTAAGATCTCATTGACCTTGCAGCTTTTATGGATTATTCCCTGAATCAGTATAGATTCTGATTGTTCAAACACTGGTCTTGGAATTCAGAAAGTCCAGAGTTCAAAACCTGCCTCCAACACTAACTGTGTGACCCCAGGCAATTTACTTTTCTGATCCTCAGTTTCCTCATGCAAAAAAATGGGTTGTTGTGAGGATCATGTAAGATAATATATGTCAAATAGGTTATCAACTTTAAAGTTCTATATACATGCTAGCTATTATTATTTATTCCATAATTAAGTATTGCTTCTATTGCTTCCATCCAGATGACAACTCTTTAGCTTCATTACTCTAAAGAATTGGGAATTTCACATTAATGAAATTAATTTAAACAATGGTAGTTTTATTTATTTTCTTACCAGTAGTATATTAGGGGTTAGTAAAGAAAACATGTATAGGAGGTCAGCTAGGTGGTGCAGTGGATAAAGCACTAGCCCTGGATTCAGGAGGACCTGAGGTCAAAGCTGGCCTCAGACACTTGACATTTACTAGCTGTGTGACCCTGGGCAAGTCACTTAATCCTCATTGCCCCACAAAAAAAAAAAGAAAGAAAACAGTGTAGTAAGAAGATCTGTCTACCTATTCTTCCTGCTCCTGCCACCAAATGAAAAGGCTGATTCCTGGTACATTCCAGTAGAAGAGGGGTGGTCCCCACAGACACACAGACACACACACACACACACACACACACACACACACACACACACACACACACACACACACAGCTCCAAGCTATAACTTCCAGACACCAGGCAGTTTCCAGAGGCTGGTCACATGCTTTCTCCTCAGGGTGGCGCTAACCTGGTTCTCACAATGTCTGGGGGGGTGGGGGTGGGGGGGGTGGCACCCTGATTCTCACACTCCCCCCTGTGCTTCATGAAGAAACATCATTTCCTTACATGAAGCAATAACATTACAGATACTTATGACTAAAAAAGTAAAGGGAATGAAAAGAGAGAAAAATAAATTGAGCAACACAGTAACAAAGGCTAAAGGGGGCACTCCCCTTTAGTAAGTGGACATTATAAACAATGGGGAAAAGGAAAACAGGAAAATGTCCATTTGGAAGTCTTTTCTCAGATGATTCTTGGGATGTTCTTTTGGTGTAGTTGTGGAATGTCTTTCAGGTGTGGATGCTGATGATCAACTAAAAAGTATCAGCTGTAGAGTTTCAGGTGTGATTATAAAGTTCCTCAGGTGTTTCAGATACTGGTAATCAGCTAGGAAAGTTTTCTACAAAATTGATCTTACACCTTTAAGTAGCTTTGCCAATAACCAAATCAAACAATGAGAGTTCTCAAAAACATGTCTAAGAAAATTCAGAATCTTTTAGAGACTTTACAATTATTGTCCGGTTGTTTATACATGAAATATATAATAAAAACAAAAAATTGAAACATTCTCTAAAACTTAATGTTACTACAGGTGGTAGACCCTGACAGATGTTGCCTTGTCAGTGATTCATAATGCCAATGAACTTTAACTTCCCCAAACATTGGTAATTATATTTTCATGATTTAGGTTAGCCAACCTTAATCCTCAAAGGTTTGATCTTTAATTATTGTTTTGTTTGGTAGTCATTTTAGAAGAACTGGGTCCACCATTGAATCCGGTTACCTAATTTCAACTGATTCCTCACAATCCTTTTGTCCTTCTTTGATTGATTTTTTTTTTTTCCCTTTTTTTTTTTTTTTGGTGGGGCAGACTTGCCCAGGGTCACATAGCCAGTAAGTGTGAAATGTCTGAGGCCGGATCAAACTCAGGTAATCCTGAATCCAGGGCTGGTGCTCTATCCACTGTACCACCTAGCTGCCCCCTTTGATTGATTCTTTTTTTTTTTTTTTAGTGAGGCAATTGGGGTTAAATGACTTGCCCAGGGTCACACAGCTAGTAAGTGTTAAGTGTCTGAGGCCGCATTTGAACTCAGGTCCTCCTGAATCCAGGGCCAGTGCTCTATCCACTGCGCCACCTAGCTGCCCCTGATTGATTCTTTATCCCACTCAGAAACCTTTCTAAAATCAAGTTTCCTGCCCTCATCTTCATTTCTTTTATACAACCTTCTCTCAAGTAGATATACTTCTGCACTACCTTACTGAAAACATTGAGATTGTTTTCAGCTTCCTCATCTCCCCTTCACTACCTATCATCTTCCTGTATGCTTCCTATATTCTTTTCTCTGAAAAAGAGGTAGTTGATTTCCTTCCAAGGCTAACCATTTAACCTTTAACCTCAGATCCCACCCCACCCTCATTTTCTCTATGACTTGGCCTCCATTAACCTTCACTTCTTAGTTTCATCTTCATTTTCTCCAAGTACTAGTGCTTTCCCTATTGTCTAAAAGCCTGTTCATGTCTACCACATCCTTCAAAAAAAACCCTTCATTTGACTTTGCCAACCCTTCTTAGCATTCCTACATCTCTCTTCCCTCTCACTGCCTAAATTCCAAAAAGTATCAGACATTCCTGCCTCTATCTCCTTATGCATTTTCTGTTTAACTCCTTGCAGACTAGCTTCTGATCCCACCATTCAACTGTAACTAGGTTATCAGTGCTTGTTAAATCAGATGACCTTTTCTAAGTCCTCTTCCTCTTTTATCTTTTTAAGTTCTAATACTTTTTGGTTGGGGGGCGGGGGTTGGCTTTTTTTTTTGCGGGGCAGTGAGGGTTTAAGTGACTTGCCCAGGGTCACACAGCTAGTAAGTGTCAAGTGTCTGAGGCCGCATTTGAACTCAGGTACTCCTGAATCCAGGGCCGGTACTTTATCCACTGTACCACCTAGCTGCCCTAAGTTCTAATACTTTTGACCACAATTCTTGAATATTCTCTTCAGTCTCAGCTTTTATTACGCTGGTCTTTCCTAGTACTTCTCCTACCTCTTCCTCACTCTTCTCTGCTGCTCCTTTAGGATTGGTATCCACAAAGACTTTGTGTTAGGCCCTCTTCTCTCTCTACTCCTTTCTTTCTCTGTGATCTCATTTGTTCCCCTAGGTTTAATTATCTCTACGCAGAAGACTTTCATATCCATATATGCAACTCAAATCTTTCTCTTGATCTTCTCATGAGCTCTGCTGAATTATTTCCTGGATGTCCTGTTAGCAACTCACACTGAACATGAACAACCTGGAACTCATTATTTCCCCCATTTCCAAACTTGTCTTTTCTTCAGACTTGCCTGTTTTTGTCTAAAGGCATCACCATTTTCCCACTCATCCAGGTTTATAAGCTTGGAATCCTCATTCAATCTTTCATCTCCATCACCTCTCATTACCAGTCATTTGCCAAGGGTTATTGATTTTTTTTCTCCCCAAAGGTCTCCCAGATCTGTTCGATTCTTTTCATTTACCAAAACCAGTCTCCTTATTCTGAGAGGGAGGGAGAGAGAGGATGACTGACAGCTTTTTTGTTGGTCTCCTGGCTTCTACTCTCTTCACTCTCTGATCCACAAAGTTGTTAAGATCATCTTTCTAAGGCACAATTTTGATTATATCCTTCTTACTTCTCTTATTCAAAAACCTTCATGGCTCCTCATTGCCTCTAGGATAAAATACAAATTCCTAAGCCTTGTACAATCTAACGTTTCATTCTTATTTCATACTATTCTCTTTTAGTCATTCTGTGTTTTAGCCAAATCAGGCCCCACTGGGTTTGTTTGTTTGGGGGGGGGGGGCCAGTGGGGGTTAAATGACTTGCCCAGGGTCACACAGCTAGCAAGTGTCAAGTGTCTGAGGTCTGATTTGAATTCAGGTCCTCCTGAATCCAAGGGCTATGCTTTATGCATTGCACCACCTACCTAGCTGCCCCCACTGATTGTTTCTTGAATGTGCCACTTCTTCTCTTTCTTCTGCTTATACAAATGATTCTCCTTGCTTGGAGTGCATACCTTCCTCTTTTCTGTCCCTGAGTCTTGGCCTTCCTTTTAGACTTATTTCAGGTAATACATCCTCCTTAAAGCTTTCTCCAGTTCACCTTTTCTCCATATTGGTGCATTCTCCCTAGATTTTCTTTACACAATATCGATGGCTTTTGTTTTTACATCACCTCTTCCCCACTCTCAAGAGAGCCATTCCTTATAACAGATTGATTTGTGTTCATATTTTATTCCCTCGATTCATTGTAAGCTTCTTATTGTAGGGATTGTATTTGTTTTTGTATTTGTTTCCCAAGGGCCTGTCTAGCAGCCTTCCTCACATGTGGTAGGTGCTTAATAGATTTTGGGTGATTTTAAAGAAATACGGAGATTGGGTAGTATTTTTTCATACATTCATTCAGTAAACATTTACTGTCCACCTACAGTAAGGAACTGTGGTAAGCACTAGGAAGGATAAAAAATGAAGAAGTCCCTACCCTCCAGGGTAGGGGAGATGTGATGTGATGTGATGTGATGTGATGTGATGTGATGTGATGTGATGTGATGTGATGTGATGTGATGTGATGTGATGTGATGTGATATAATCAATATGCAAACAGTACCTTGAGAATGGTACAAAGTACTGTAAGAATTCATTGGGAGGGGCAGCTGGTGGCGCAGTGGATAAAGTACCAGCCCTGGATTCAGGAGAACCTGAGTTCAAATTTGGCCTCAGACACTTGACACTGACTAGTTGTGTGACCCTGGGCAAGTCACTTAACCCTTATTGCCCCCCCCCCCAAAAAAAAAAAGGAATTCCTTGGGAAAGAATACTTCATACATGTATGAAGTTTTCATGAAGGGAGTGATATCTGAAAGCTCTTAATAAATATAGAAGGAAGTAGGATTCGTTCCAGTCAAGGAATGTCATGAGAAAAGGTGCATGAGGAACTCTTCAGGGAACTGAGTTGTCTTGTCTTGTTTGGGATTGGAATTGGGGCATTTTGTACCTTGGGACTATAAGGTTGAGGACCTTTGAATTTGAGGCTTTATTTGAAAGATAATAGGAAGCCTTTGAGAAGGTTTTTTGTTTGTTTCTTGCATAGCAGTGACATAATCAAATTCATAACTTAAGAAGGCTCGTCTTCAGTGCTGTGCAGGTTGAATAGGCGAAGTGAATTTAGTCTTGGGGATTAGACATCCTGCCCACCTGAAGGTGGGAATTAGAAAGCACTCAAAAGCTTAGAAAGTGACAGTTGGTTTAACTAAAACTAGTTTAGACTTTGTGATCTTTTGACCTTTTGCTTTAGCATTATCTAGATAAAAAGGGTTTGCTATAATTAAGGTTGCAAATAAGAGTTGAATTTTTTTTTTTTTTAATTTTTTGCAGGGCAGTGAGGGTTAAGTGACTTGCCTAAGGTCACACAGCTAATAAGTATCAAGTGTCTGAGGCCAGCTTTGAACTCAGGTCCTCCTGAATCCGGGTTCCATGCTTTATCCACTGCACCACCTAGCTGTCCCCTCAGAGTTGAATTTAAAAGAAACTTAATGTCTGTTAATACATTGTATGAAAATGAATACTGCTGATTTTGATAGGTCAAGGCAGCCTAGTACTTTAACTTGTAGTTGAAAACAGTTCTAGTTACCGTCTTTATAGAGAAAGGTACATACACATTATACTATATACCATTTATATGTAAATATATAAATATTGTCTGTTGCAGAAAAGTTTTCTCCCACCAATAGCCTGAGTATTTAAAGGTTATTTCTCTATAATTTAAGTTTTCAAATAACATTCACGAACCATAATATTTGGAGATCTTCCTTCAATCAGTTTTTTTTCTGTCTTTTATTCACCAAAGGCCATGCGTAGTCATGAAGGAAATGAAGCTCAGGTTTGTTATTTCATAATTCAGTTGCTGTTGCTGAAGCCAAATGATTTTAGAAATCGAGTAAGTGATTTTGTCAAAGAGAACTCTCCAGAGCACTGGCTACAGAATGACTGGCATACTAAGCATATGAATTATCACAAGGTATGGTTTAATCAGTGTTATTCATTTTAAATAAAAGCTTCAAATTCATCATTTTGTAAACAGCAATGGTGTTCTTTGCTGTATGGTCCTTGTTTCCCTCCATATAACAGTTTATGCCTTGCAGAATTTTTGAGAGTTAATCTATTTAATAGACTTTTAAGGACAAATTAGGAATCTAATTATTCAAATATATTTATCACATATGTGTATTTATCATATATGCATGAGGTCTATTTGAAATGTATGTGCATATATATGTACATATATATGCATATATATTTTTTAGAAATCAGATTACAGAGCTCTTTAAAAGTACCCTTGAATAACACTAAAAATGTTTTCTTGAGCAAATTAGATTCCTGAATACTGTAATATAATTGAATTTATTGAGTCCTTTCTTAAAAAATAATTTATTTAACTCCCACAGAAATATCCTGAGAAGCTGTATTTTGAGGGCCTGGCAGAACAGGTCAATCCTCCCGTGCAAATCCAGCTCCCCTATCTTCCAATCTACTTTGGAAATGTTTGTCTCCGATTCCTACCTGTATTTGATATAGTTATCCATAGATTTTTGGAGTTACTTCCAGTGTCCAAATCACTGGAGACTCTTCTGGATCACTTGGGAGGTTTATACAAGTTTCATGGTAAGCTCTTTTTATTTGTATTTTTATTTTATTAGTTTCAAAGTAAGAGAAAGGATTTTGTAGTGGAGAAAAAGCTGACCTTGGAGGCAGGAACACTTGGATTCAAGCCTTACCTCTGACATAGACTGTGTTACCCTGGGCAGATCCCTTAACCTCTCAGAGCAAGCTGCAGAGAAGGTGCCAACCTTCATGGGTAGAGGGAGCTTCCTCATCTGGAAGATCTCTGTCAGTGAAGTCACAAATCCAGTCTCTTCCCTTTCTCTGAGTCTGTAAAACACTATAGGCAAGCAGAAAGAGTAGCTTTAATTTAGTAAAATGGTCTCTTTTTTTTATGGTAATGGGTAAATATTTCATCTAACACAGTTTTAAAAGAGGGCATGCTTTCTAATTCATGAGTAGTGAAGCAAATTATTTGAAAATAAAATGAATGTCAGCATCCTTATGGAAGATATCACAGTTTTGGTTTTCCCCCCTTTTTCGCAGGACATAATTGTTTTGCCTTATGATTAAAAACCATCCATTGCTATTGTGAGATTTAAAATTGGATATTAGATCATAAATCTCCCCTCTTTAACCTTTCCCTTAATTTATCTCCCAGACTAGTAAATGGAAGAAGCTTCTGGTTTTCTAGTTAGAGCTTTTATTGTATGGTAGTTACCAGGTGATGTTGATTAGAGGGATAGGAAAGTAGAAATACAAAACAAATAGTCTTAAGTCTAAGCTTAGTCTATATTCCCTATAAAACTCACCAAAAAGCCCAAGGCCACCTTTGGGGAGAGAGAGAGAAACCGAGTCAAGCACGTGCTGCTGCTAACCGCGAGCCGGGCCGAGTCAAACTCCAGTGCTAGCAGGCATTCTGGCATGTGTAGCAGGCAGACTGGCGTGCGTAGCTCATGCCATTGGTCTCCTCCCCAAAAGGGTGGTCCTTAAAAAAAACTGGCGTCTCTCCATTATCTCTAACCAACTGTTAAAACTTTTTACCACACTGTTTTTTCTTTCTTTCAAAGATTGCTTCAGGGGCAGCTAGATGGCGCAGTGGTAAAGCACCGGCCCTGGATTCAGGAGTACCTGAGTTCAAATCCGGCCTCAGACACTTAACACTTACTAGCTGTGTGACCCTGGGCAAGTCACTTAACCCCAATTGCCTCACTAAAAACAAAACAAAACAAAAACCAAAAAAAACCCAAAGATTGCTTCATCTGCTTCTGAGCTCTTTTTTCAAAGAGCTTCCATAAGCAGAACAATTAGCTTTTTCTAGTCATTTTTTAAGTCATTCAGTTATTAATAATCAGCTAACTGAAAGTGCTGCTGTGATTACATGTTTCTTTCTTGGCAGACCGTCCAGTAACCTACTTGTATAATACTCTGCATTACTATGAGGGGCACCTGAGAGAGCGCACAGACCTCAAACGGAAGCTTGTCCATGCTATCATTGGCTCGCTAAAAGATAATCGGCCACAGGGCTGGTGTCTGAGTGATACATATCTCAAATGTGCTATGTATGCACGAGAAGACAACCCTTGGATCCCAGATGATTCTTATTATTGCAGACTTATTGCGAGACTAGTAGATAATATCCTTTTTCAAGGTGTGGGTGTGGGGGGCGGGGCTTCATTAGGGGTAGTAGGTGTAGCAGTGTTTTCAATTGTAAAAAAGCCTTTCCCCTTTTTCAAGAAAATATTTTTACTTATTCTCAAGACATGGATTTCTGGAATAATCTGCCTGTTTTTCAATTCCTTTTGAAAATCTGATATGATAATATCTAAAAATATTAAATTTATGCCAGAAAACTGTGCATCTGAAAGTAAATTTATAGAAATGTTTAGGTTTATATCAATTAGTCTATTTTTATTTCCAAATACACTCATTCTACTTGTGTTGTTATGTTATTTAGGACTAGGGAATAGAATAAATAAGTTATTGTGTTATATAGATTTTTGAATTTTTGTCTGAGAGCATTAGGAAATAATATAGTCGATCGATAAGTAAGATAAAATGCTACACTTAGATTAATCTTTCTCACTATTTGGAAGCCTTGGGCGTATATGTGTGTGTGTCTCATTGATCTGATACCTCTTTGTAAGGAATAAATATCTCTCCCATTATAGTGAAACATTAGCATTGTGGCAGAACTCCTTAAAGTTGATTTGGAGAACTCAATATGTGTCGTTTTGTTTATTCATGTCTAATTTTATTGTATCACCCATTTAGTACTTATTACCTGTATGTATTGCTTAGCAAATGGACCCAGAGAGGTTAAGTGACTTATGTAAAATCATATAAGTTGTAAATGACAGAGCCAGAATTCATGCCTATGTACCATAGGTCCAAAGCCAGCTCTCTTACCCCAGTGCCACACTGTTGAACAGACTTAATATTTTTTATGATTAAAGCAACTGGTTGTATGTTGTCCATATGTATAAAACAACATTTTTTGGGTTCCAATATTATTGCCTTGACTGATCACACCTATGGCTGGCAAATCTCCTGGTCCATTTCCAAACTGTGACTGGAGGTTCAATGAGTTTCCCAATCCAGCTGCTCATGCTCTTCATGTTACCTGTGTGGAGCTAATGGCTTTGGCTGTTCCAGGAGAGGATGTTGGGAATGCCCTTCTAAATGTTGTCCTGAAGAGGTATGTAAGTTGTCTTATGGTTCAGTAAGCACATGATGTTTCTAAATAAAATAACTTTTTTGGTGAGGACTCTTGCATACCTGATTTATCAGCACTGTTTACTATTGCATATAGTCCCCAGAGTCAGTGTCCTCTAGTCTTCCTTTAATACGATTATCATTAAATGGGTGCTAATGGCAGGAGAAACTGTACAAGTAACAGTCAACAATCATTTGTCCACTCAGATGATTCTATCAAAGAATACACCAAAAAAGGGGGCAGCAAGGTGGCTCAGTGGATAGAGTACTGGCTCTGAATTTGGGAGGACCAGAATTCAAATTTGACTTTAGGCACTAGCTGTTTGACCTTGGGCAAGTCACTTTAACCCCAGTTGCCTTAAACATCTGGAGTCATCTCAAGTTGTCCTGATGATATATCTTGCCACTGGACCCAGATGGCTCCAGAGGAGAAAGTAAGGCTGGTGACTTTGCACAGCCCTTCCTCACTTAAAAAATCCAATTCATTGCAATTCATGACATCTCATGGTCCTCTTCGAGAACAAAAAACAAGCAACAATACCAAAAAGGAAATTTTAATCCAGTAAAATAATCTTATTTTGATTCATGCAGATTCATTTTCATGCTATAATTAAATAGATATTTAGACTATACCATTCTCCAATCCTGAAATGTTTCATAGGTGAAAAATCACTTTTGTCTTTTCTTTTTTTGCTTGTAGTCAGCCTTTAGTACGAAGAGAGAACATTACTGCATGGATGAATGCAATTGGATTGATCATCACTGCCTTACCAGTGAGTTAATGTTTTTAATTTGTACTTAACAGTAAAATGGATCAAAAAGTCAAAAAGATATCAAGTGCTACCTGTACTTGAACAAGAATCCCTCTACCAAATACCTGACAAATTATTAACCAATTTTTATTTAGAGACCTATTGAAGGGAGCCTCTTACTTCCCAATGTAGCCAATTCACTTTTCCATGATCCTGTGGTACCTCTTGTATTTTTCATGATCTTTAAAATATTACTAACATTGACTAAGCAATTGTGTTTACTAGTTATTTCAGGACACTGGTATATAGGATAGGTGGGTCTAGTGACTTAAACTCAATCAAGGGCCACTAGTCACTTTTTCTAGCTCCTTAATTTATCTAGGGTTCAATTCTCTTTTAGCCATTTTCGTTCCACCTTTTTTAGTTTATAGGTCATTTTCTCTGTCTCTCTTTCTCAGAGACAATTGCAGTTAAGTGACTTGTCCAAGGTTGCACAGTTAATAAGTGTGTGAGGCCAAATTTGAACTCAGGTCCTCCTTATTCCAGGGCTGGTGCTCTATCCACTGTGCCACATAATGTCTGATCATTCTCTTTTGCAAAGAAGAATAAAATAAGAATTGAGCAGGTCTGCCCTCTCTTTTTTTCTGTCATTAGCCAATACACCCTAAGTTCTAGCTCTTCTTTGATCTTCCCTCCTCCAATCTTGTCCTTAGAATTCTTTGCTAACCTTAGTTTGCTTTGATTTTTAGCTCTGCCAACACCATTCCTACAGAACCATGTCACTTTTTGTGTCCTCTTTTCTTTCTTATTGAAATTGTTTCTCTGATGTCTTCAGAATTTCATCATTCCATGGTGTCCTATCTATCCTTTCTCTGAATCTTACAATCTACTTTCCCAAATGTTTGTCACACCAAGCCTCATTTATTCTGTCAGTCACAAATTCTAAGATGAGGGGTTATTTCTCCAAAGTGCTCCCATCCTTCACCTCAACAACCAGTTTTTGTAAATGAGAGTTAGATCCAGAATAATAGATTCTTTTGTTTCTTCCTCCTCTTTGTAGAGGATAAAACTATTATTAAAACAAGACAAACCATTATCTGCTGTTTTTCCCAGAACCCTTTTCAGTAATTAGACGTCCCTATCATGCCTCTGTTCCAGACTTGGGATCTGTTTTCCAGCTCTTCATCTGTTTCTTTCTAGGTGATCTTTAGTATTACAGATGCTAGTTTCTTTCCTTTATTATCACGAATTTATTCTGTATAGTCCTCCTGTAATGTGAGATGTTTTCTTAGTCTTCCTTCTATTATAAATAATTTACTGGCTTTCCTAGTTTTGTTTCATCAGCAAATTTGGTAAGAATAGCCTCTCTATCTTCATGCAGTATGTTGATTTTAAAAAGGAAAAGAGGGAATATACCACTAGAATCCTTCCTTTAGGTCGACATCAGTCACTGAACAGACATTACTTTGGCTCTAGTTGTTCAACCAGCTGTGCATCTTAATTATACTAAATGTCATCGACGTCACATTTCTCAATCTTGTTAAGGAAGGCTTGTCTAAATTAGTACTGCATCTCTTGGTTCAACTACAAATCTGCCATTTCATTCTCTGCCTTGGTTATCCATATTTTGTTTGGTTTTCATAAATCCTCCATGAAGCATAAGCATTATAATTATCCTCACTTTTATATCTACAGTAGTTTAGGAGTCTGTGTGTCTGTGTTTTGATCTTGATCTGGGATTACATTGTTGTAGGGGACTCCTCATGTGGAAACCCTGCACTAGCCCAGATCTGCAACTTGTCTATACCCTTCAGTCTTAATAAATTCCCTGGAACCAAAAGAGCTTTAGTTACTTGACCATGTCAATATAGCTAGTATGTGTCTGAGGTGTGTAATTTAAGATTCTAAATGTGGGTTCTAATCTGTTCCCCCAGTTTCGGGGGAAACTGACTAAAATCACTGATAAAACGAGTTTAGATTTTTAAGGGTTTATTGAAATATAGAAAGAGAAAGATTGAGAACAGAATTCTTACAACCTCACAATCCTATCTTTCCTCATCTCTTCTCTGTCTTTTCCTGCCGTCACCACCCAGTCAGGAACCAAAAAGACAGCACTCTTTGAGCAGGCTCCCCTTTCTGTCCCCTCTCAGAGTGGGGAGGTTCTTCAAGCTGGTTGGTTGATTGGGCCGGAAGTTCAAAGTTTTTTTAGATTCTGAGAACCATGCTTTCTTAAGTACTCTCAAGTACCAGCCAGATGTGCTTAGAATCTAGTCAACTAGTAATCCAGTCAAATCAGCCAGTAATCTACTCAGGTGGACTCCTGAGTATCTGCCAAATCTCATCTATCACATTCCATTATCTTTTATTTATTTTTTTTTTTTAAATTTTTTTTTTTTAGGTCAGGCAATTGGGGTTAAGTGACTTGCCCAGGGTCACACAGCTAGTACATGTTAAGTGTCTGAGGCCAGACTTGAACTCAGGTACTCCTGACTCCAGGGCTGGTGCTTATCCACTGCGCCACCTAGCTGCCCCACATTCCATTATCTTGACAGAGGCCTTCCTGAAATAAGAGTGCATTTTGTGTACTACACTGTGCCACACCCATGGTGCTTTAGGGTTTGCAAAATATTTTAACCGAATTCAGTTTCATAAACATTATTATATATCCACTATGACGATAAGGGATTGTACTAGGCACTAGGGATAGAGAGATAAATGAAATAGTCATTGTCCTCAAGGAGCTTACCTGGGAGGGACATAACATGTAGGCAACACTTAACATTATGTCATCTGATGCTTAAAATTAACCAATAAAAGTGCCAGTACTGTGATTATTTCCATGTTAGAAATTAGGGGATTGAGGCTTAGGGAAGTAAATGACTACTCATGGTCACATAACTAGTAAGCATAGAGGGAGACATGGATTAGAAATAGGGACAGATGTCTCCTAATTCCAAGTCGAGAATTTTTCCTACTATTCTCTATTATCTCTAAAAACAGAGGGAAAAAAACCCCACTCCAACAACTAATAGTTCCTGTCCAACCAAATGTTGGGTATCTCTCTGCTTCTTTTGTCTTTGCAGAACCAGTATAGCACTCTGGCTAGTAATCCTTTTTCTCATTCTCACTGACTATCCCATCTCCTTTTCCAGTTATATATTTCTTGTATGTTATCTTTCATACTTTTTCCCCAAAAGCCATTATTGGGGATCTGCTGTATCCTATTCACATCCACAGTGCATCTCTCTTTTGCCCTTTGAGTTGCCCACAGTTTTGATTCTTCATGGTATTTCATAATTCATCACCTGTGTGATACCATGGATAGAATTTTGGTGAAAGAAAAATGTGATTTTGTGTTAGGGACCATCTAGGACAGTTCTTCAAAAAGCATTTTAGTACTTCTGTGTCCATAAAAATGCCAACTCATTTTTTTTTAAGACATTCAAAATGAACGCAAAGTTAAAGAAATTAAGAAGGATTGTGCCTTTTAAAATCTTCAGATTAAAGTATTCGAGTGTATGAAATATTATAGTAAATTATTTGTTCATGGAATGTTTCTGTATTTTGTCATGCTTCTTTTTAAGGAGCCATATTGGATTGTCCTCCATAATCGAATTGTGAGTGTTATTAACAGCCCAAGCTTCATCTCTGAGACTGAATGGGTTGGATACCCATTTCAACTTTTTGACTTTACTGCCTGTCACCAGTCTTATTCTGAGATGAGCTGCAGTTACACTTTGGCTTTGGCACATGCTGTGTGGCATCATTCTAGCATTGGACAACTGTCTCTCATCCCCAAGTAAGTGGCCTAGCTACTTTAGTAATAAATTAAAAGTATTGTTTAGGCATATAGAAAAAGCTTGATTAAATGGAAACATAGTGTTTTGATGACTGACAAATTGGATTTTCAGGTTTGCTGAACTGTTTTATTATGAAAATGTGTCCCAAAAAATCTATCTAACTTTCCTGATGTACAGAAAGATGGATGGATGGATGGATGGACAGACAGACATAACTGAATATAATTATTTTAGTGATGGTTCAGTGTTTTCCAATTCCTTGGGTCTTCTTTCCACACATTTTTTATTGTATAAGATACTAGATGTGCTGAAATATTAGAAATTGATTTGAGTATACATATCTCTGGAGTTGACCATATCCCTCCATTAATTAAAAATAATAATTCAGTTTTATAGCACTTCAAGGTGTGTAAAATGTTTTACTTACAACTTCACTTTGAAGTTGGTAATGCAGGTATTAATGCTATTTT
This sequence comes from Dromiciops gliroides, assembly GCF_019393635.1. NCBI lineage: Eukaryota > Metazoa > Chordata > Mammalia > Microbiotheria > Microbiotheriidae > Dromiciops > Dromiciops gliroides. Next base: position 367,486,890 of record NC_057864.1, on the reverse strand, counting down.
TAGATGAGGACACTGAGACTTTACAGACTTGAAGTGACTTGTCAGATTATATATAGCTAATATCAGAACTGAGATTTTAATCCAGATCTCTCTTCAATTCAAAGTCTGGTTTTCATTATACAAAATAGTGCTATTTGTTTTGTTTTTTGGTTTTGTGATTTGTTTTCCCCAAAACCTATTCCTCTTTCAGACTTGTGTTTTTATTGAGGGGACCGCCATTCTTGTAGTCAGCCTGGTTTGCCACCTCAATGTCAATTTTTAATTTTTCACTATTACCCTTTATATCCATTCAGTCATCAAATCTTTTCCATGTTTCTACTTCACAGCATCTATTGTATCTATTGATTGCCTTCTTAGTACTCAATCAATCACTACTTTCTTAATTGAACTCCTTACCTCAAGTCTCTACCTCCTTCATTCCACATAATTGTAGCTTTTCCTTCAGTATAAGTCTCATCATGTCAGTCCCCTACTTCAGTAAACTTCAGTGGCTCCTTCCTTATTGCCTCTACAATCAAATATAAACTTCTCTGTTTGGCTTCAGAGGCCCTTTACAACCTGATGCCAACCTTTCTTTCCAGGCTTTTTAAGCATCATTCCCTTTCCTGCATTCTGGCTCGGCCCAACTGGCTTTCTCCTACTGGTACTTCACACGTGATGCTCTAGCTCGGTGCCTGTGCTTTTTTGCGCTCTACTTTGCCTGGAGTGGGTGCCCCTTTCTGATGCCTGTTGCACAGACTCCTTTGTTTCCTTCTAGTCAACTCAAGCACCCAATTTCTTTTTTTTTTTTTTTTGGTGAGGCAATTGGGGTTAAGTGACTTGCCCAGGGTCACACAGCTGGTAATTGTTAAGTGTCAGAGGTCGGATTTGAACTCAGGTACTCCTGACTCCAGGGCCGGTGCTCTATCCACTGTGCTACCTAGCTGCCCCTGCCACCTAGCTGCCCCACCCAATTTCTACAGGAAGACTTTACTGTTGTTTTTTTACCCTCACCCCTTGCTAGTGCTGTCCTTGACAAAACTACTTTGTATTGATTTTGCGTGTATAATACACTCCTCACCTGCCCCCTTCTCTAGTATGGAGCATGGTGCCTGATACATAAGTACTTAATGAATGGTTTGTTGATTTATCTTTGAATTCTAGATTCCTCACTGAAGCACTCCTTCCCATAGTAAAGACTGAATTCCAGTTACTTTATGTGTACCACCTTGTAGGACCTTTTTTACAAAGATTCCAGCAAGAGAGAACGCGATGCATGATAGAGGTAAAATGTGGCGCTTTTTTTTCCAGTTTCCCAAATTTTATTGCCATACTGTGAGTGATCACAGGGAGAGCACTAAGGAGGTGCCTCTCAAAATGTGGCTTTTGTCTCTTGACTTCTTTTCGTATATACTGTATCTAGGAAATGACATCAGAGCTAGAAGGCATCAGGAGAGTCCCTTAGTACATGAGCAACTATGAGTGGCATGAACCAGAAGGGGGAAATGAGGCCATCAGCCCTAATCCACTGCCTTCATTGTTATCTGGTTGACAAGAACGTTCTATGACCCTTCCAGTTTGTTATATCTTAGGGGGAATGTTGGTGACTTCTTCAGATTTTCCTGCAGAAATACAGAGTTCAGACATCTACTCAGCAGGGATGCTGTAGAGGAGATTCTCACCTAGGCACAAGCTGGACTACATTGAATTCCCATCCAACTCTTAGATTCTGTAATTATTTTGCTGAAGTTTTTTTTGGCCTATTATCTTAAACTACTTGGTAATGAAATGTGAAAAAATAATTTTGTGGTGGTTTTTTAAAATAAAAAAAAATAGAAGAAATGACTAATTCTATAAAAAAAGAAATAAAGCCAAACCCTGTTGTAAACAGCCCTGTGGGTTTGTGTGTAGGTAGGCTATAGCAAACTATCAGCAGGGAATTGTGCCTGAGAAGTGAGATGTTGTATCAAAATTGGAAAAGGAGTTGTGTTGGTTATGTTACTGGAGTGAGAGCTCTTGTACGCTTCATTCAACCACACAAGGGTTGAACCCCTTGTGAATGAACATGGAGAAGTCATGGGGAATGAAATGTAAATGGGTACCATTTAAGGGAGTTTCCATATTAAAGTTATCACAGATCCTTTTAATTATCAAAGTATAAATTCAACTCTCATTAGAACACAGGAATTCTAAAACATGTATTTTGTGTCTAGACATTTATTCTGTAATTGAGCTGCATTAAATAGATGTTTATCTTTTACTTATTAAACAGATTGGAGTGGCGTTTTATGATATGCTTCTGAATGTAGACCAGTGTAGCACCCATTTACACTACATGGATCCTATCTGTGATTTCTTATATCATATGAAATATATGTTTACTGGTGACAGTGTGAAAGACCAGGTAAGTAATCTTTTATGTGAATAATTTCTGGACCACTGAATAAAAGGGTTTGAGGTTTGTTTTTTGTCATGCAGACTATATTATCTATTCCAGCTAGCTTTCTTACTAGTACTTCATACAGGACTGTCAAGCTCATTACTTTTCCTCTGGCTTTCCCCCTTCCCTGGAGAGTATATTCTCTTCTAATGTCTGCTGTACAGACTCAGTGAAGCATGCTAATATGAATTTTTTCCCTACGTTGTTTTATTAAGAGAGTATTTATTCCCCGGTTGATAAATGGTCAAAGCTGTCTACAGACATATGAAAAAACTGTTCTCAATCATTACTAATTAGAATAATGCAAATTAAAACAACTCTCAGGTACCACCTCATGTCTGAAAATGATGTTGGAAAAGGTATGGGAATTGGAACACTAATGTATTATTGGTGGAGTTGTGAACTGATCCAACCGTTCTGGAAAGTAATTTGGAACTATGCCCAAAGGGTCTCACTGTGACCCAGCAATACCACAACTTGTCTATATCCCAAAGAGATCATAAAAAAGGGAAAAGGACCTATTTGTACAAAAATATAGCATCTCTTTTTGTGGCGGCAAAAAAATTGGAAATTGAGGGGGTGCCCATGAATCGGGGAATGGCTAAACAAGTTGTGGTATATGAATGTAATGGAATACTATTGTGCTATAAGAAATGATGAGCAAGCAGATTTTAAAAAAAAAACAAAACACAACAACAAACCTGGAAAGATTTACATGAACTGAGTCTGAATGCAGACTGAAGCATACTATTATTCACTGTTTTTTTTCTTGTGATTTCTCTTTCACAGCATGACTAACGTGTAAGTGTAAGAAAAGTGGGAGGTAGAATGTGCTTGGGAAGCTTTTGTATGGTTTTGTTTGTGCAGGACTACCCACATTTTCCCCCTTATTTCTTTTTTTCTTCCTTGTTACAAAGGAGAAAAGTGAATTTTGTGAGCATCTGTCACCACAACCATAATCTTAACTGTCTTTGTGACCCAGAAAATGTTGGGGAAATGGTACAAAATAAGATAATATTTTACATTTACCTATTGGTTAATAGTAGCTAGTATAGGACTTTAAAGTTTGCAAAATCATTTGATCCTCACAACAACCCTGTGAGGTAGATACTATAATTATCCTCATTTTACAGATGGGGAAATTGAGAATGAGGGAAGTTCAAGGAATTGTCTAAGGTTTCACAGCTGATAAGGGACTGCTGTAGGATTATTTTTCTGGGTTCCCTTTTGTGCACTGTGACATTTTTCAGTAATTTATGATTGTCATCTTTGATTCTAATTTCATTCTCCATAAATACATCCTCAAATCTCTCTCATCTGTTGTTTTGTTCCTATTGCTGTCCTTCAGACTAGCATTACCTTTCAGTAGTAAATAGTTACAGGCTGGATTTCTTTGTCCAAAAATTGTGTAAATTATATACAAAAACATTAGATAATTTTTACATAATTTACACAAAAGAGAATATATACAAAAACATTAGATAATTTTTACATATTCTCTTTTCTTAGGTAGAGAAAATTATCTGCAATTTAAGACCAGCTTTAAAACTTAGACTGCGATTCATAACACATATCAGCAAAATGGAACCAGCTGCAGTACCTCCACAAACGATAAATAGTGGGTCCCCAGCACCTCAGCCTACTCAGGTGAAATTGGAGCATTAATTACTTTGGAAATGGCAAGAAAAACCCAGTTGGTCTGAACACCTTTCTGCTGCATGGCACCATACTAAAGAGGATAAAACAAATTCAGAATCAAATAAATTATTTTGATTCATGTGGTGGATCTACTGGACATCATTACCTTGTCTGGACATCTCAAGAGGAAGAATTATGCTGTCCAGAAGAGTTTCGGTGGCACTCTGGAACATAGATTTTATTTGTTAGGGTCTTCAAGTCTTCCTTTATTAGTTGCTTATTTTCAGTTAAATATTCAAACTTGGGTATGGGTACCCAACAGTAAAACAGTATATATCAAATGAGATATTTGTAAAGCACTTAGCACAAACACCTTTTCTGGTTAATTATATTTGGTAGGAAGGGTTTTTTACTTAATTTTTTAAAAAAGATCATTGTAAATTTCCATTTGCATATTCTATTTCCAATAAAGATAAATTGGCAATAATTTTATTGATATAATATATCGATAAGTGATTGGAAAGGCACCAAAGAAAAATCCAATAGGTTCATGGACACTGCAAAGAAAATCATGTTTCAAAGAGGAATAACCCATGCTTTTACACAACTGGATAATGGTGTGACTCTACTTAATTGAATTTTTATAATGTTGAAATGTTTATATTTGTATAATGAAAATTTTGTGGGATTTTCGTGCAGTTTAACTTTGACAAGCAAACAATGGAACCAGTACTTGTAAAAGAAATGTAAAATATTGTTTAATTAAAGAAATTTTATTAATATGATTTGTGATGTGTTTGTGTTTGGTATTTATGCTGTAGAATGTGACTTTTGTCCTCGAAAATCTGTCTTTACCCCCTAGCAGTGTTAAGGAATTTATTGATTAATGGTATTATCAGTTCATGATGTCTCTGTCCCCAATTTCAAAGATGAAAGCAAGTCTTACTTTTCAATGTTAAAATAAATTTGTTTTTATTAGTCAAACATTTTGGAAGAAAGAAATTTCAAAACAATGCATTTCCCCTACACAGACTTGCATTACTAGTGGAAGACTGGGAAGGCCTTTTTTTTTTCCCCAGGGCAATGGGGTTAAGTGACTTGCTCAGGGTCACACAGCTAGTATCAAGTGTCTGAGGCCAGATTTGAACTCAGGTACTCCTGACTCCAGGGCCAGTGCTCTATCCACTGCGCCACCTGGAAGGCCCCTGGAAGGCCTTTTTGAAATTATTCTTCCTTCCTTATAAAAAGAACTAAAAACTCATGAATAAGATTGCCTCATGTTTACCAGTTTTCACTATGTGTTTACGTTGTCAAACCAGCTAACAGCAAATTAATGAATTTGCTTCAACTTTACATTTTTCCCCAAGGTCTTTTCCATTGATTACAGTTAAAGGGCAAACAAAAATACTTTGATTTCACACTAAAGAAGGTATCAGAACTTTAATTATCTACCTATTAAAATCTGGCAAAAGGCTTTGGGGAAAGGGTAAGCTTAAGCACAATTTTTACATTTGCTCATTGTTAACCAGCTCTCTTCCCACCTCCCAGTTCCTTTTCAGAAACAGTCAATTGTCACTTTTTATCATTGCCCTCTCGAGCTACTCCAAAGCAGGACAAAGTTAATGCAACAGCTGTATTTACTGTCCGGTGTACTTCTTCTGGTGTCTTCCCAAGGGATGGATTGACTTCCATTATGTCTACTCCTGAGAGGAGCCCTATGACAACAGGTGGTAAAAATACATTTTGCAAGATGTCAAGATTTTAAATAATAAAAACAAAAGGATAGTTTGCCAAATTTCTACATACTACAACAATCTTTATAACAGCCAATATTCTTGAACGTATACACAAGATTTTTTTTAATATGCTGACAATTTTGAAGTGGAGAAATATATAAACCTTCTGTAAACTAACTTTGAACCACCATCACCACCCGAGGTTTTTGTCTTAAGTTTCCTTTTTTCTTAGATGTTGGGCATACCTGTTTTATAGACTTCTTCTGTAATGTAGAGACCTTCTCTGTAAGTGAGGCCTCCAGGGACAGGTGTGCCAGTAGCTGGTGTCAGAGTTGGATCCAACCCATCTACATCATAACTCAGATGAATTGGTCTTTTCTTCCTTCAGTGGAAGGGAAAAAAGCATTAAAAGATATTAACTTTTAGTAGAAGACTGTATCTCATTAATCCAGTAAAATTCAGTAGCTTTATCTGAAGTCAAGTGTCTTACCTTCCTATTAAGTAATTTAGTGTTTCTTCCATCACCTTGCCAATTCCAAGCTTATCCACTTCAGTCATTGAAAAAAATTTAATACCCAGCTCTTTAATGATGAGACTGTGAAAAAGAAAAGATTCAAGTGAGCTATAAGGCATATTACCGATGAAGATTTGCCCAGAAGCAATGATATTCAGTATATCAGAGATGTTAAAAAAAAAAAGGAGCCAGTCGTTCAGCAAGAATGAAGGATAAGCTACTGGCCAGTCTGTGTTCCACTGTTATTTCAGACAGTGAAGAGCAATATCCAACAGGTCAGGTGGAGTCCTGTTTTAAAATTTAATTTTAATTTAAATTAAATTTAAAATCTGATGGGATGGGAAGACTACACCACTAGAGGGAGCATATAAAACAAGATCACAAATCTAGCAAAGTATCCCCAAAGTGTTTGTAGTTTAAAGTTATTTTGCATAGAAAGATAGCTTGGGAGTACTTTTGTGTATCTGCCTAAATTAGATAGGACCGAAAAATAAGTACACTTACTGTTCACCAGGATCCACATCTCTCAACCCAATATATACAATGTCCTTGGCTGATAAGCAGGGTGTCACCCAAGAGAATCCTGGAATATCAGGGAACTAAAAATAATGATGCTTTATTTTTATTGTTCTTTCATAAACATGTTTACAGTTATAAACTAGACAAGATTACATTTAGAATGCAAAAAAATGCTTTAGAATATGTATATCAACTGGTCCTAAGCAATATTATGTGAACAATATTTCTAACTCTTTCATGGACTCTGGCTTTAGGAATTCTTTGGCACCAACTATTCTAAGTCCCCTGCCCTCATCAAAATGTGCATATCCCATCACTTCTTTCAGAGGCCTATTTTCCAATGTGACAAAATTCTCTCAACATCTTCTAACATACACTAATGTCTTAGTGCTATAGATGAAAAGTGTTGCCCTACTTGGGTGAATTTTTAAACTTGGGACTTTCTAGGCACAATCCTTTAACCAAAAGAGTGATTAATGGTGGCTTGTGGCAGCTATTTTGAAAAGCAATTGGGTCTTTTGATGGTCCTTGAAAGAAATTTTTAAGGAAGTCATCTATTCTGCATAGGCCCACCCTTGACAATCAATTGGTTTCATCCATGTTAATCAGATGTTTTGTAGATTTGGTCAAATACTTTGTTCCCAGTTTAGAAAACTTCACTTCTGGGCATCTGGTATCACTATATTTCTGTCAACATTAGAAAATACTCAGCCAGTAATAACCAACCTATTTTAATGAATTAAGACCAGCTTCTTTATGTAAAGAATTAATTATAGCATTAACATTAAATAATAGAAGTTTTAATTTGGCATTAGCAACAATATTAAATCCTCATCTAATTCCATATCATGTATAAGTTTTTTAATAAGGAATAATTCCTTCTAGGAATAACACTTTCCCAAGACTTACATTGGTCTTAAAACTACATTAATATAAATCTACATACATCTAATCCAAGTGTACCATCTGAGACAGATCTCATGGAATGGGCTGAGCATTTAGGAGGATGTATCTGAGCTTGTAAAAAGTCTCAACCACTTGGGTTAGACATTGGGAGCAGGGTACAGGAAGAGCATTTATTAGCATCTTTTATGTGCCAGGTACTATACTAAACACTCACCCTGAGTTTCATAATAGTGTGTCAGGTCAGTTTTGAACTCAGGTCCTCCTGACCCTAGGACCACCATTTATGCCACCTAACTGCTTCATTGTGAAAACCATAGTGGTTGAGAGTCCTTCTAAAAGCAAGATGTTAGAGGGGCAGTAGTTCTCCCATGTGTTCAAGTTTCTAAAAACTAATTCAGATGACAGAATTCCAACACATTTCTTTACCTTTCCCTTTAGTTCCTTCAAAAGGAAAGACACAGGCTGTCCGTGTAAGTTGCCAGTGGTAGTTGTTAGAGGAGTGTTGATATCACTATGCGCATCTACCCAAATGACGCAGAGATCAGGATGAACCTTGGCATGGCCAGAGATACTTCCAACTGCCAAACTTTGGAAACAGAAAAGTTGTGTAAACATAGAGATTACACCATCTTTAAACAGAGTATGACCTGTTTACTTTTTTAAAAACCCTGCTCAACTTTCCTTTGAACATCACAACAACTTGGGGTGGGGGGGAGAAGTGTTCAGTGGGTCATTCCAAAAAACAAGACATGTCAGAAAAACAGTTATAATTGTGTGGAGCTGAAGTTACTACACTGCGTGATGGCAGATGGTTTTTTAGGGGGTTGTTTTTGGTTTTTAATCCTGTCCAATATGGCAGCAGCTAAAATTCAGCAAAATTGCAGGAGGAGGGAAAATGAGTTTGTAAGAATATCAGTCATACAAATAAAATGTCTTGTGACAATCTTATTCTCAGGTTAATTCTTTATTGTCTAATCCCATCCTGCCCTGCTTAAATATTGCAGTCTCAAATGTGAATTATCTAAGGGTGAATCTTTCACTACCATCAGTGTTAAAAGCCATGAAAACCTAAATAACTTTTACTTGACTCACACTTGAGTTGTCCCTCTGACAAAAATCTGGCATTATCAATCTCTAATATCCATCCATCTCAGTTGTCCTGGGACATCTGCAGGGATGGAAGAAGCAGGAAATATCGGGCAAAGGTAAGGGATATGATTAAATACAGGAGACCCAAGTCCACTTCTCTCGTTGCAATTCAGTTATGATTCAGCAAAAGAGAAATGGGGTAAAAGTAGAAAGGGCACTGGAGGATGAAGACCTGGACTTGAATCCAAACTCTATTGTATGTTTTCTTCATGACCTTGGGAAAAACCCTTAACATCTCTGGACCTCAATATTCTCATCTGTAAAATGAGGAAGTTAGACCAGTCAGCTTCTACGTTACATCCCCCCAGTCTTGGGATCTACAGATGAATGTCTATAAAAGGAATTTAGAGCAGGATAAAGTTTTCAAATCAGATCTGAATCAGTATCTAGGGTCTGCTCAACTCTTTTTACTAATTACCCAATTGAAAATGGGCAATTCGGGGGCAGCTAGGTGGCACAATGGACCTGGATTCAGGAGGACCTGAGTTCAAATACGGCCTCAGGCACTTGACACTTACTAGCTGTGTGACCTTGGGCAAGTCACTTAACCCTCATTGCCCTGCAAAAAAAAAGAAAAAAAAAGAAAAAGAAAAAAAAGAAAATGGGCAATTCGTTCAATTTCTCTGGACTTTCCTTGTCAGTACAATTATCTGGTTCTAGTCTTAAAAGTTCCTTCCAATTTTAAATCCTATGGTCCTAAATTGACTATCACCTCTCCAATGGAGTTTAGAAATGCTAGCTTGGGTTTGGCTTTTTGCTTAAACATCTTGATTGCTTATTAATGTCATTGAGATGGTCTTTTAAATAATACAAATATTGCAAGATTTTAGGACAGTCCTTAGGTTCTGTGACAAACTGACGTTTATATAGTTTATATAGTTTTACAAAATACCTTTCCATAGGTTATCCCATTTTATTTTCACAAGGTATGGTATTATTGCAAATATCATTAATACTTGCAATATGTCATCCCCATTTTGCAGATGCAAGTATTGTCATCCCCACTTGGCAGAGGAGGAAACACTCAGAAAACTGCACTGACCTGTCCAAAGTCATGCAACTTACTGTTGTGGCAAAGCTAGGTTTCAAGCACTATGAGTAATGAAAACAGGGGAGAACGACAGCTAATATTGAAGTAGATAGTTTTCTGCTACCCCTGTTGGACATCTAAAGAGTAAAATAAAAGTCAGCCAGGTAATGTAGTAGATAGAGTTCTGGGCCCAGCTGGAGTCCTGGGAAGAAAACCTGAGCACAAAGCCAGCCTGAGATACTTCCTAGCCATGTGACCCTGGGCAAGTCATTGCCTCAATTTCCTTAATTGCGGAAGGGGGCTAATAATAGCACCTATGTCACCGGGCTGTTGTGAAGATCAAATGAGATCTTATTTATAAAGCACTTAGCACAGTGTCTGGCACACAGTTCAGTCATATCTGACTCTTTGTGACCCCATTTGGGGTTTTCTTGGCAGAGAAGTGGTATGCCATTTCCTTCTCCAACTCATTTTATACATGAGGAAACCGGGGCTAACAGTTACTTGTCTGGGGTTACACAGCTAAGAAGTGTCGGAGGCTGGATTTCAACTGCGAAAGATGAGTCTTCCTGATTCCAACCCCAGTGCTCTATCCATTGTGCCACCTAGCTTCCCTGGCACCTAGTAGGTACTATATAAATGTTTATCCCCATCTATGAGTAGTGATTTCTACTCATTAACTTTCCAGCTTTTCTTAGCACTATATTCACAGATCAAAAACACTTGATCTTGGAGCCAAAATATATGAGGTCAAGTCCTGGGTCCAACACCTAAGGGCTAGGAGACAATAAGCAAAAAAAACCCCTACTTCAACCCCTTACATTGCTTTCTCATCTGAAAAATGGGGAGTCAGGGGAGAGATTATACCAAAATGCCCTATTTCTTTTTTCTTTTTCTTCCTTTCTTCTTTCTTTCTTTCTTTCCTTTCTCTCTCTCTTGTGACTTGCAAATGACTTGCCCAGGGTCACACAGCTAGTAAGTTTCAAGTGTCTGAGGCCGGATTTGAACTCAGGTCCTCCTGAATCCAAGGCCAGTGCTTTATCCATTGTGCCACCTAGCTGCCCCCCCCCATTTTTTTTCAAAACACCCTATTTCACAGAGCTGTGAGGACAACAATTTGAAAACCTTGAGCTATCCACATGAGATCTGTTGTTTCTTAGTACAGTCAAAAGCATCTAAGTTTGTGGGATTCAGTGACAATTATAAAGTGATACCTGTGATCCCCGCCAAGTACTAAGCTGGTTCTCCCATCCTTTTTTACTGCTGTTACAGCTGCAGCCAATTGCTCATTAGCTTTTCCCACAGTCCTTGGATTCTTCACAATTTGAAAGGGGGTATCGTTGAGCACATCAACAAAGGCTAAGTCTCCATAATCTTTCACATTACATGCTGCAATGGAAACAAAAAAAGCAGATTACACTCCACAACCCTAGACCTAGGCTTCTTTTTATTTTTATTTTTATTTTTATTTTTATATGGGGCAATGAGGGTTAAGTGACTTGCCCAGGGTCACACAGCTAGTAAGTGTCAAGTGTCCGAGGCTGGATTTGAACTCAGGTCTTCCTGAATCCAGGACTGGTTCTTTATCCACTGTGCCACCCTAGCTGTCCCCAAACCATAGAATTTCTGATTTTCTAAATGAGTTCACAGCATGTGACTAAAATAAGACCACAACTCAAACAAGCCCAAGACTTGTTTCTTTGAGGGAGTCATTTGAAGCAAAAAAAAGTCACAGAGAGAAGGCTAGACTACCACCATTGGCTTGTCTGCACTGAAGCCCAAGCATGAGGATAGACTGGACTGTTCAATCTAGACTGTAGATTCTAGAGAATGGTACCATGAACTAAAAATCTGTTGCTTGTACCCTACCTTTGGGGGCATGATTGATGCAACTAGACTGTGGAATATTAACAATGAAGAATTGCTCAGGAGAAGTGCCAAAAAACCTAACCAGAAAAAAAATGGGCTAATCATGTAGTGAGAGTGAGGAATGGCTGTTTGGAATGCCAGCATGACTTCAGACAGGTCATATAAGTTCTTGTATAACCTCAGAGTTATAGGTTATAGGTTGGCCTATGAGACTACTAAGTGGTACACTGGATAGGGCACTGGGTTTGGAGTCAGGAAGACCTGAATTCAAATATGGTCAAAGACACTAGATGTGTGACCCTGGCAAGTCACTTCACTCTGCCTCAGTTTCTTCATTTGTAAAATGATCTGGAGAAGGAAATGGCAAACCACTCCAGTATCTCTGTCAAGAAAACCTTAAATGGGGTCATGAAAACTTGAACATGACTGAAACAACCCAACAACAACAAAAGGAGGAATTATATAAAGAGGACACCAGATAATGCCCTGACCCTTGCTAGTTTTTTTTTTTTTTTGTAAAGCAATTGGGGTTAAGTAACTTGCCCAGGGTCACACAGCTAGTAAGTGTTGTGTCTGAGGCTGGATTTGAACTCAGGTCCTCCTGAATCCAGGGCCAGTGCTTTATTCACTATGCCACCTAGCTGCCCCCTCATTGCTAGTCTTTTTATCTCAACTTATGTGAAGCTTAGGCAAATGGTTTTCAGGAATTCATTTCCCGATCATGGAGGATTCATCCATTCACCAAGTGCTTAATAAATACTTGTCTCCTATCCAGTTCATACTTCTTTTTCAAGTTGTACAGTCTCTAAAACTCTATATCCTGGGGCAGCTAGATGGCACAGTGGATAAAGCACCGGCCCTGGAGTCAGGAGTACCTGAGTTCAAATTTGGCCTCAGACACTTGACACTTACTAGCTGTGTGACCCTGGGCAAGTCACTTAACCCCAATTGCCCCGCAAAAAACAAACAAACCAAATCTCTATATCCTTATATTAGAAGGGAGAAAATGTCAGATCGACCCTGAGTCACCATGCATTGACATGAACTTGGTCCCCTCTTTACAGAGGAGAATAAATCAAAATGATCTCAGTGTAGTGATGGAAGTTACCTTGTTCTTCAAGTCTTTCAAGTAGGCCAGCCTTTCTTAGTGCTCCAGGGCCTTCCTCTACTCCTCCTCGTGGCTTGAGAAAAAGAAACAAATACTGTATTCAGATACCAATCATTTTTATATCTCAGTCTGAAAAGAAATGGATTATCACCTGTTGCATTTGATATATTTTGAATACTTGAAATGGAAAAGGCCACATAGGATTCTGGTTACTATTGCTTGTACATAGAAGTTTGTGTGTTGCCTTCCTCAATTAGATTATGAGCTCCTTGAGGCTAGGGCTGTTTTTGCCTTTATTTGTATCTCCAGTACTTAGAGTACACAGAGTACGATCTTCCCTTCAAAAGTACATGTTGACTTGACTTGATTTACCCAACCAGGTAACTAAGGCAGTACATTTTTTTCTCTACTGCTCAAGTTTTCGCTCGACACTCACTAATAATGAGAATATGACCACAACTGGCATTTGTATATTTACATAGGAAGAAAAAAATCCTGAATATTTAATGTGGATACATAAATATAACTCAGCAGATAATTAACTGAAGCTAAAATAGGTGTAACTGGGGGTGGGGGGGTTGGAATGGCATTTTGAACAGCATGCTAAGGTGTTTTCTGTAGGAATCCCTTCAAGTAAAAGGGAGCCAAGAAGGGTAACAGACCAATGTGTTTGATCATAAGCACACTGGGTTACTTATCTAAATATTCCTTTGTGTCTTGAGGCAGTAACAAATGGAACCAAAAAGCAAACCTACTTTGTCCACAAGGGGGCCTTCTTTTCCTGGCCTGGGATGCGTTTCTCGGACCCATGAGATCCCATCAGAACCCATAAGTTTCAACGTTCCACACTTATGTGATAGAATTCCAAAAGAGTTCTAGTTTCTTATTCTTATTCCTCAAAACTCATGGAAGGTACTGCTACCAGATCTCTTTCTAGATCTGGGGTCCTCAAACCTTTTCCCAGGGACCCTTTTGTTGGTCTGATAAAGCCTTTGATCTCCTCTGAAGTTTTGCCCTTCAGGAAAATGGACTCCACCCTTAGTTTCTCCCAGATTCTGGAGGAGGAGCCTTTTGTCCTCTGATGTTTTAAAATGCATGAGATAAAACACAGAGGATTACAAAGGATCCAATTGGATTGAAATGCAGTTGTCCAAATATTTTTTAAAGCAAGTTCAAGGACCCTGTTTAAGAAGCTAAGAAGGGGCAGCTAGGTGGCGCAGTGGATAGAGCACCGGCCCTGGAGTCAGGAGTACCTGAGTTCAAATCCGGCCTCAGACACTTAACACTTACTAGCTGTGTGACCCTGGGCAAGTCACTTAACCCCAATTACCTCACTAAAAAAAAAAAAAAAAAAAAAGCTAAGAAACCCTATTTTAATCTTGTTTTTCCAAAAACACACCTTTTAGACCTCTGAGGCTGTGCCGCTGAGCAGTCTGTGGTAATAGCTTTGCTCATATAAAACCGTCTTTGATTATAGTGATCAATATCCAACCATCATTTATTAAGCATCTCTTATATGCCAAGCACTGTCTTATGCATAGAAAGACAGAGGCTAAAATTGTCCCTGCCCTCAAAGAGTTTAGTTATGAAACGAGCAGAAAATAGAGTCAATTGACAGGCCAGCCCTCCTCTGTGGTAATCTAGATTCAGCCTTAATGAATCATTTCAACAGGAAAACTCATTCCCAAAACAAACCAGACTAGTTCAAATTGCAGGTGGCAAACTATAGGTCATAAATCCAGTCGTCCTGCCCCCCCACACACACCCCTTCTTCCCAACTCCCGCATCTCATTTTTTTTCTGTTTACTTTTTTTCTCCAGTAGAATATATAGATCTTGAACGCAGAGACTGTTTCATGTTTGTCTTGGTAAGTACTCAGCCCAGTGTCTTACATATAATAGATAGCAAATTGAATCAAATAATTTATTCTGCCCCTTTTTCTCCTTCCTACTGCTCACTTCTTCCCTCCTATCTAATGTCAATCTTTACTCTTTTCTCCCTTAGCCAATGACTAATTGTGAAAGGAGCAGAAAAGCAATTCAAATAGACTTTTTTTTCCTCTTCTCCCACTATATCACATAAATAAAGACTGAAAGTAAATATAAAGAGAGAGGGGAGGAAGAAGAGGAAGGAAGCTGGTGGCAGTGGCAGAAAAAGTAGCTATTTTCCTTTAAATTATTGTGGTCACTGTGTAATTTATTCTTTAGATTTTGTTTCCTTTCCCTTGCATCAGTGGATACACATCTTCCCAAGCTTCTCTGAATTTTTTTTATACTCGTCATTTCTTAGGGAACTTATTTCATTCAAATACTACAGGAACTGAGTTATTTGCCCAGGGTCACACAGCTAGTAAATGTCTGAAGCCAACATTTGAACTCAGGAAAATCAGTCTTCCTGATTTAAGGCCTGGTCCTCTATCCACTGTGCCACCTAGCTGTCCAGACTGAAAAAATACCATGGCGACATTTTCCATCCCATGCCCTTCCTTGGCTCTGGGAAAATCAGAGCTGTTAGGTGAAACAATGTTACAAGGGCATTGAATTCTTGAAGGATAGTGTTACAGATGGGCAACTGGTCCAATGTTTATTTTTTTAATTTTATAGGAAGGTTTATTTATAACATGTTAGCAGGGTTATAAAACAGCATGGTTTAGGGCAACATTTTGTGGGGCATACTTTTTTTTTTTGTGAGACAATTGGGGTTAAGTGACTTGCCCAGGGTCACACAGCTAGTAAGTGTTAAGTGTCAGTGTCAGAGGCTGGATTTGAACTCTATCCCCTGCACCACCTAGCTGCCCCGGGGCATGCTTTTCAATGAAAGAAAAGGAACTTTAAAAACAATGCCACATATATTCATAAAGCACATACTATCAGCAAGGCCCCATTTTTGGTGCTTGGATCCCTGGGAGCTAGAGATGCAAAAACAGACTCTAACCTTGAGAAACTCATGCTGCCATGAGTCCAAAACATGTACAAAGGTAAGTAAACTTCAAGTAATTCAAGGACAAGGAGAGAATGAACAATGGGACGAATTTCAAGGGAGTAGATTCTGGTAGGGTTTCTTGGAGTTGATGACATCTGAACCATGCTTTGAAGAAAGGCAGCTGGATGTGAACTTGTTCTTTCTGAGTTTCAAAAGCAGAAATCCCAAAGCTTAAAAGGTGACTCTAAACTTTTTCTTTTTTAAACAGCAAAACCACCCCCTATCCTTTCCTTGACCAGAGATGAGCAATATTCTTAGAACTGAGTTTATGTTCACTTCAAAAAATTGTGGACACCCACTATCGGTTGATTAATCAAATGTCTACTCCTGCTTGCTCCCTCGTGAAAAAGCTACTGCTTTGTTCACAACAGTGTATCTTTCTCCCTCTCTTCCCCACGCCCCCAAACCCTACCCTGTTATTGGGTAGAATTCAAACAGGCAAGTTAATCAATAGCTGTTTACTTGTTGGCTAATGGTGTGGAGGTGAGTGAGGCCAATCTTAGAGCTGACAATGGCTCCCTTGGTCGTCCTATTCTGTCCCTGAGCATCACGCTGCCAAATCAGAACTAAATGCTTAAACTTTCTTCTCCCATCACGCTCATTGCTGGATAACGATAACATTTAATGGGAAGGAAACTGTTAACATTGCTCCCATAGCTGATGTGTACACAGCAGGGGAATGATCTCATACAATAACACGCAGGTTTGAGACACAGAAGACAAACTCATGGTAGGAACCACGCTAGAAATAGCAATCATTCATTTTTATCCTGACAATCAGTATTAAGACAAGCTCCTGCAAAACCAGGTTGGCTGGCCCCGATTGCTATCCTAACTTATTTCATCTAAACCCATTCTTGCTTTCTTTTGCTTTGATGCTAATGTTCACAAAATAGCATGTAGTGCTGGTCTTATATAATATGAGGTTATTTGATTCAAATGTGGTGAGATAGAGAGAACTGGATTTGAAATAAAAAAAAAAACAGTTCAAATCACTCCTCTTTCTATGTATGTAAATCTGTGGGCAAGTTATTTCATTCTACCAGTGCCTCAGCTTCTTTAACCATAAAATGGGGGAAGGGACAGAATAGATAATCTTTAAAGTGACATCTAACTCTAAATTCTATGAAACAATTTCCCCTCTCCCTGATAAATTGTAAATACCTCCCTCACATTCTATAGTGAGACCTTAGTTCAGAAATACCATAAGGAGTTAATCGCCAGCATAGATAACATTTATATAGCACCTTAAAAGTTTACAAACACTCGTTTGGGACCCGACCCTGCCTCCAAAAAACCCAACTCTTGTGATATAAAAATACAGGTATTATTGTCCTCTCATTGAAGACAGAGGAAACTGAAGCTCAGAGATGTTAAGTGAACAGGCTTGTAAGCATAAGAAGAATTCAAATCCAAGCTTGCCTGACTTGGAGCCTGAGAAACCTCTAGATTGTCAGAGCAGAGAGGACTCAAGCAGCACATCAACAATTTGAATCAGTGTTTCTTTGGATCCTGTCACTCTCTGAACATACAAGAATAAGAGCAACTGACCTTCATGCCAATTTAAGGCTTTGAAGGGGGCAGCTAGGTGTAAAGTGGATAAAACACTAGATAAAGCACTGGCCCTGGAGTCAGGAGGACCTGAGTTCAAATCTCACCTCAGATACTTACTAGCTGTGTGACCCTGGGCAAGTCACTTAACCCCAATTGCCTTAAATATCCAGGGCCATCTCCAGTCTTCCTGATCTATATCTTGCCACTGGACCCAGATGGCTCTGGAGGAGACAGTAAGGTTGGTGATTTTGCACAGCCCTCTCTCACTTAAATCCAAGTTAGCGCAAGTCACCTCCCGATGTTAGGGTCCTCTTCTAGAACAACAAGGCTTTTAAGGCACTTTATATACATGTATTTCAAGATCCACAAAAGATCCATTAATCTTTCTTTTCTCAGGTCCTCCTTTATTTAAGATAAAATCACCTCTTGATACCCTGATTGCTTAGCACTGATGCCAAGAAGTACAGGCTTAGGATGGAGAGGGACAGGGCAAGTGATCAGAAACTGAAGCTGGACAGGGATAGGAAGGACAAATTCCAGGGATGCTATAACCACTCCCAGGAATTAGGGTTGGGGGAAAACATGCAGAACTTGCTTGAATGCACCCAGAGAAGCATTTAAACTATGAAGACATTATAAGCGGTCCATTTTCTTATTCTATTCTATGTAAAAACAGATTATAAATGGGGTGGAATAGAGTATAACTGGAAAACATTTCTATATGCAAACAAGTCAATATTCAAATATACATTTAAAAGTGCTGCAAAAATGACAACTTAGGTAAGAGTAGGACAACTGATTCTCTCTTTAAATTGTTATCCTTTTACTTAACAATCTGCTTTTTCAGCAAAGAAAACTATTCACTTGTCAACTGCAAAGTTCTATATCTATATACAGTTGCACACTTCTCTCCACAGAACTAGATCACATTAACTCAAATAAGTTAATATTTCTTCATGAAATATGACCAGATACTGTTACCTCAACTTCTTTCCTTCCTGATAATTTGTCCTGACACCTATTACTACTTTGCTTGTTCCCACTCCTTTCCTTAATTTCCTTTCATCTCTCACTCATTAGAATCAATCTACATGGTTTAGACTTCTAATTTGACAAGAATCGCATTTACTTGCCCGGGTTTGCAGCATGTGGGGTTTTTTCCATTTCTTTTTTTTTTCTTTTTCAAATTTCAAAGATAATCAATCCCATTTACATGTTTATAGGTCTTTTCCCTCTTGGATCCATTTGTATTAGGGTTTATTTCCGGCCCTCCCCTCCCCCCCAAACCAATTTGCTAATATCTTCAGTAGATCAATCTACTTTTGCTGAGGGGGGGCCCAGCCCCCAGAGCATAGAAGAAAAATCTTCACGGCCCATCAACTATATGGCCCATCAACTATACATTAGTATTAGGGTTAATCTGCATGAGCAGATCTAAGAATTAATCAAATTGCTGTGAATTATTTGATTGGAAAGTTGGCACTATGGTAGATTTATGACAGTATGTTGATCCACAGGAGCCAAAGTTGGCTTATTTAGTTCTTTCATTTCCAGCTTTCATATAAACCATTCCATTACACAAGCTATCAGAATTATGTTTTGTGTTTTCATTGGAACAGCCTATTTTTGGTACTTTCCCCAGTATTGGTACAGTGGAAGGAAAGCTGAATGTAGAGTCAGAGGACCTGGGTTTGAATCCCGAACCTGCTATGGCCAAGAGCAAATATTTCTACCCCCACCCAAACCTCAGTTACTTTATCTTTAAAATGAAGAAACTAAGAGGCTGCTAAGATTCCCTACAGTTCTAAATATATGATCAAGAAACCCTCCCGGTTCAGCAAAATATCCCCTTTTTCTATTTTGTAAATGGAAAAGATTGCCCATCCAGATACCCTTTAGCAGGACTTATTCCTTTCTGCACTTTTGAGGCTTGGCCTTGAAAAATACAAGTTATAATTGAAAATTCAAAACTAAAAAAAAAAAGTCCGATTTTTTCCCAATCAATCTGGGAGAAAGGAACTGAAGGACCCCCCCCCCCAAATAAAGAAATATCCTTTTAAAAAAATTGTTATTGAGGGGGCAGCTAGGCGGCACAGTGGATGAAGGACCAGCCCTGGATTCAGGAGGACCTGAGTTCAAATTCGACATCAGGCACTTGACACTAGCTGTGTGACCCTGGATGAGTCACTTAACCCTCATTGCCCAGCCCCCCCCCAAAATTGTTATTGATCCGTTTTAGTTTTATATTACCTTCATTTCGGAATGTTTCTCTTCCCCTTCCCTCTCCCCTGAAAGCCATTACTTACATTAAAAAAAAAAACTTTTTGTTTAAATAAGGAAGAAAGAAAAGATGAGGGAAGGGGAGAGAGGGGAAGGGAAGGAAGAATAGAGGAAAAAGCAGGTCAGTAAAACTAATCAACACATCAAGCAAGTTGAAGAGTAAATACAATATTCCACACCCAAGACCCCCTCTTTCCCCCTACCTCTGCAAAACTTGGAGACAAGGAAGTGTATAATTTCTTCTCTTCCCAGGCAAAAATAATTTTTAAGAGAAAGCATCACATGAAAACTTCTCGATTATTTGCTCTTTGTTCATTAGTGACCTAATGTCTTAGTGAACTGCAGGTTCAATTAAGGGAAAGGTTAAAGAGGGGAGATTTATGATCTAATATCCAATTTTAAATCTCACAGCTGACTGTATAACATTATCCAAAGTGAACTGAGATAGTGTTTTCAGAAATTAGTATGTTCTTGTTACCTTGTTGATACATTACAAAGTGGGAGGCACTGAAGTTCGGCCAAGGTGGGTGGGGATGGGGGTGGTGGGGTGGGAAGCTTCTACATGATTTAATTATTCCATTTAAGGTGTCTTGTCCTATTAGATGCTTAAATAATAAATGGATATACACTACATCACAAGCCTTAAAGTACAAGATGTAAATTATTATTATTCAAATGAAACGGAAAGGAAATTAAGTCATTTAACCTTCCTGTGCCTCAGTTCTCTCATCTATAAAATGAGAAAGTTGGACCCCATAACTCTCAAAATACCTTCCAGTTCTACATCTGATTTAATTATTTAATGGGATTAGAATAGAATTCCAAGTGACCAACCTGGAATATTATGTAACCATTGTTTTCTGAAAAGGAATTCTATAATTTGGTAAAAGATTCCATCTACATGACAAGTGGTCTAACAGTTAATAATTAAAGTTCAATGTCAAAGCTGAATCATTTAAATTTGAAAAAAAAGACAACACTGTATGAAGCAATCACTTTAAAATGATTCAGATTAAGAGTCTGAATGATGACTTAATTTATAAGTTTTTCTAGGCAGAGTTTAAGTGACAACATTTTCTTGAACTTAAAAATCCACTTTCGTATGGAGAATTAATGTACTAAGATTTCATTCCAGCTGAGATGAAATGACTTATTTTCAATTTTTAAAATACCTGACGACTAAAAAAGCAAGAGAACTATCCAAATACAATTAACTTTGGCAAAGATCAGAAGCAGCTGAATAAGTTGGGCTGTGACCCAACTCCAACAATGTTCCACAGAATTATGTGACTTTTGGATAAGAACTCTCCCGGACCACATAAGCCCTAGAACATTAAAAATGCCAGGCATGAACTTTAAAGGTTAAAAAAGCCTTCAACAAACTCCATACTATACCTATAAAACTTTAAAAGAATGAGAAGGAGAAAATTGGTCTATTTATTCACCTGTCCTTTTGAGAAAGGAGCTCCGATGATCCCAACTGACTTTGGTTTGGAACTCATGCTGTCCAGGTCCTCCTCTTGTCTGCACTCCAAAAGGAAAGACAGGTAGTTCTCTTCCCAGCGTCAATTGCAGCTGTGAGTGACATAGGGCACTTCAGGCTCCATTTATAATAGGGTTGAGGCTGTTTACCTTTATGTTGATGAGATAGAAATTCTCTCCGCCTCCTGAACAGAAGGATTTCACATGTGTCAACAAAATTCCCCAATCCCAGCTAGTTGTCCTTGAGTTCACCATAGATTGGAATGAGCATAACTGCAGGAATCTAACCAATTCAAACCATCCTAATGATTTTTTTTTTTTTTGCCCAGCAAAATGGTTAGGTATGCTCTCCCACATAGATCACTCCGCTCGTATATGTTCAGCACTAAAGAACTGATGAATCAATTAAAAAAACAAAACATCTAGTAAGTACCTACTTGATCCTTATTAAGTACTCACTTGAGATACTCAAAATACAAAGACAAGTACAAAACAAATCATGGTCTTCAAAGTTGCATTCTGCTCTGTCTCCGGTTACATCTCTAATATACAGTAAATTGTGATGGGGGAAATGTTCTAGATTTTGAGGATGAAGAGATTAATTTTAGGTGGTGGGATGAGCCTAGAAGGAAAAGAAGGATTCTAAAAAGGAAATGTGGATCCATCAATCAACAATTATTAAAGTCCCTACTACTAAGTGGCCGGCACTATGTTAGGTACTGGGCATATGAGTACAAAGAATGAAATAATCCCTATTCACAATGGATTTACATTCTAATAGGGGAGACAGCATATTAAAATGTGTAAAAAGTAGTTAAATGCTATGCATTTTGGAAGAAAGGGCTCTAGCAATTTGGAAAAGATAAAGAAAGTGCATTCCAAGCATGGGCGTGTGCCTCAAGGGGGAAGGGGGCGGGGTGGGGAAGTACTCTGATTAAGTCTGGATTCAGAGAAGGAGATGAGATTGCAAGTTGAATTTTAGAGACAATAGCCCACTTTCTACATGATAAAATGGACCTGTAAGAAGGGGAGTGATGTGAAATAAGGCTGCAAAGGAAGTTGGAGGTGGGTTATGAAAGGCCTTAAAAATCAGACTAAGAACTTTTTATTACGTAAGATAGGCACCAGGGAGCAATTTAAAGTTTATGAATGAGAGAGTGACATTGTTAGAGTAGGGATTAAGGAAGATTATTTTTTTAGCTGTGTGAAAAGTCTATTGGAAAAACAGGAGGGAAGGAGACCCAGAGGGTGATGGCTGGCTGAAGAAGGGATGATGGACATAGACATGGAAAATAAGTCTACTACAAAAGAAACATTCCACAATTTAGAAGGGGGCTGGGATTTAAACAGTTCGAATGCATATGAATGAGCAGGGAGAGGATGAATTTGCCCCTAGTACACAAACTGCATCCATCGTTTCTAGCCACTCATCTGTACAAGATTACAAAAGGAATGTTGAAGGGGGCTGCTAGGTGGCGCAGTGGATAGAGCACTGGCTCTAGATTTAGGAGGACCTGAGTTCAAATCCAATCTTAGACATTTGATATTACTAGCTGTGTGACCCTGGGCAAGTCACTTAGCTCTTGTTGCCCCTTGAGGGGGGGCTTGAGGGGTGGGGGTGGGGATGGGGTGAAGAAGGAATGTTGAAGGGCGACAGATTGAATTGGGACTGATTACCAAAAGTAAAGGTAGAATGAGTAAAATGACAGCTAGATTTCTCCAATATTATATCAGGAGGTGACAAATCTCTATAGCTCAGAGGCATCCAGGCAGTAAAAGACAAGAGGTTTCTATCAATCATAGACAGGGTTGTCATCCTAACTGAAAGATCATAGTAACATTGTGCTAGTAGTGGAGTTCTTGGAACCCCTCAGCTTAGCCAGTAAATGAAGGTGGCATGAGACAGAAGCTTGCCCATCAAAGAATCAGCCCCAAGACAGTAAAGGATAGTAGACTGTAGTTTACCAGAGATTATATGCCTTAGAAAAGTCTTGCAGCAGAGTGGTCTGCCTGGCCCAGGCTGGCAACAGCTGCCCAAAGGCAATATGTGTCTGTCTAGCATCAGTCCAATGGTCAAGTGACCTGGTTTTGTTGCTTTTGTTGTTCAGTCATTTTTCAGTCCTGTCCAACTCTTCCTGGCCCCATCTGTGGTTTTCTTGACAAAGATACTGGAGTGGTTAGCCATTTCCTTCTCCAGATCATTTTACAGAAGAAGAAACTGAGGCAAACAGGGTGAAGTGACTTGCCCAGAGTCATACAGATTAGTAAGTATCTGAGACTGGGTTTGAATTCAGGTCTTCCTGACTCCAGGCTCCATACTCTATCCACTACATTACCTAGCTGCACAAGTGATCTGTTTGGTACAAGCCAAAACAGATGAATCCGGCATCCAAGTAACTCAACCACTAGTCCAGTTTAGCATCAACCAGACCAGTCAGGAGCCAAAAGCCAAAAGATCTGCTTGAACCAGCCCAGCTGCAGATTGGCACCTATGCTCCAATGCTCCACTTCCTTCCCTCTCCCTTTCTTCTTCTTTTATTTATGTATTTGTTTGTTTGTTTATTTATTTATTAGTAAGGCAATTAGGGTTAAGTGACTTGCCCAGGGTCACACAGCTAGTAAGTGTTAAGTGTCTGAGGCTGAATTTGAACTCAGGTCCTCCTGAATCCAGGGCCAGTGCTCTATCCACTGCACCACATAGCTGCCCCCTTTCCCTTTCTTCTTAAGGTTTTGTAATCTGATTAGTGACCTTATCATTCAAATGAAATTTCTCTCTCTAAAGTGTCCCCTAGACTGGTGGTCTCTTCTCTAACTTTATCCTTCTTGCATCATTTGACACACTTTCCTCCTGTCTATTCTCTCCTCTCTGGTTTTTCATGAGACTGCTTCATCTTGTTCTCTTACGTATATAATTACTCTTTCCCAGTCTCCTTTCCTAATTTGTTATTTTTTTTTTGCTTCTTTAAAAAAATTAAATCATACAAGTATTTTATTATTTGCCAGTTACACATAAAGATAGTTTTCAACATTTGTTTTCATAGGATTTTTAGTTCCAAATTTTTTCTCCCTTCCTTCCCCCCTCCCCAAGACAGAAAGCAATCTGATACAGCAATTGTACAGCAAATGTACAATTACATTAAATCTACTTCTGCATTGGTCCTGTTGTGAAAGAAGAATCAGAACCAAAGGGAAAAAACTCAAAAAACAAAAACAAAAGTAGAAACATTCAATCTCCATTCAGAATCCACAGTTCTTTTTTCTGGATGTGGAGACCATTTTCCCTCATGAGTCCTTTGGAAATGTCTTGGCTCATTGTATTGCTGAGAAGAGTTAAGGCTATCACAGCTGATCATCACAAAATGTTGCTGTTACTGTGTACAATGTTCTCTTGGTTCTGCTTACTTCACTCAGCATCAGTCCACCTAAGTCTCTCCAGGTTTTTCTGAAATCTGCCTGCTCATCATTTCTTACAGCACAATAGTATTCCATTACATGCATATACCACAACTTGTTCAGCCACCTAATTTATTATTTATGCCAAACCCACTAACTATGGGTGTATCCTCAAGACTGATTAGGTTTTCTCTTTTATCTCTATACTTTCTATTTGGGTGATTTCATCAGCTACTATGTATTCAATTGGGGCAGCTAGGTGGCGCAGTGGCCCTGGAGTAAGGAGGACCAGAGTTAAAATCTCGCCTCAGACACTTACTAGCTATGTGATCCTGAGCAAGTTACTTAACCCCAATTGCCTTTAACATCTGGGGCCATCTCCAGTCATCCGGATATCTATCTTGCCACTGGACCCAGATGGCTCAGGAGGAGTGAGGTTGATAACCTTGCATAGTCTTCCCTCACTTAAATCCAATTCAGTGCAAGTCGTGACATCACCCCGATGTCATGGTCCTCTTCAAGAATGAAAGATAAACAACAACAAATATTTGATTACCATTTAATTACCATCACTATGTGGATTACCCACAGAGTTACAGGTCTATCCCAGTCTCTTCCCTAAACCCCAGTTCAGCATCACTAACTGCCTAATGGACACTTTCAATTAAATATCCTTATAGGCACCTCATGCTCAACAAATCCAAAATAGATCTCTTTATCTTTCTCCCTTTCTCCTATCTTCTTTTTTTTTTAAGTGAGGCAATTGGGGTTAAGTGACTTGCCCAGGGTCATACAGCTAGTAAGTGTTAAGTGTCTGAGGCCGGATTTGAACTCAGATACTCCTGACTCCAGGGCCGGTGCTCTAT
Organism: Dromiciops gliroides; assembly: GCF_019393635.1. NCBI lineage: Eukaryota > Metazoa > Chordata > Mammalia > Microbiotheria > Microbiotheriidae > Dromiciops > Dromiciops gliroides. The sequence goes on along the minus strand of NC_057864.1, from coordinate 367,461,445 downwards.
CCACTGCACCACCTAGCTGCCACCTAGCTGCCCCCTCTCCTAGCTTCTGAACTTTCCCTTTACTCTTTAAAAAAAAAAAATTTAACTTAAATAGAAAATGAGAAAATAAAAATATCACCACGTACACAGCAGAACACAGGAGAGGATTCAATATAAAACAATAAATTCCCATTTTAAGAAAATCTATCTATCTATCTATCTATATAGATAGATATATCTATCTATCTATATCTATATCTATATCTATAGATAGATATATAGATATAGCCTATATCAGATTACCTGTTGTCTAGGGGAGGGGGAGGGAGGGGAGGGAGGGGAGGGAGGGAGAAAAATCTGAAATTGTAAAGCTTGTATAAACAAAAGTTGAGAACTATCTTTACATGTAACGGAAAAAATAAAATACCTTATATGTAAAAAAAAAAAGAAAATCTATCTAATAAATACTATACATTATTTTCAAAACTTTTCTTTGCTTCCTTGTTGGTTTTCTTTTGTTCTCTGCTATGTAATTTTTACTTTGTTATTTCCCGCCCCTCTTCTCCCCCAAGAAGGCTGCAATTAAGTGTGTGTGCTTGTGCGGGCGCGCGCGCACACACACACACACACACACACACATAGATATCTGCACACATACACATATATAAACAATATACACTCATACACATATATGTAAGACTGTATAAAGCTCATTTCCACTCATCATCTCTTTCTCTGAAGGTGAATAGCATCTTCCTTCACAAGTCCAGGTCTTTCCATGCCTTTCCAAGTCAAGCAGCTCTTCATCTCCTACACCACAGCAATATTCCAACCCAATCATATCTTATCTGAGAAATTGTCCATGAAAGCCCTCCCCACCCCTGCAATTTTCTGCACTCCTTTTATTCTTGGCTACAAAGGTCATTTATACAAGACAATTTTAATTTAAAATAATTGAAATGAAACATTTTACACTTCAACAATGCTCTTGTCTTATAATATAGTTTAAGGTCTGATCCTGCTGAAACTATTTACATCTTTTTACATCTTTATGTCTTTTTTTCCTGGTTTCCTTGAAGCTTTTGTTCTTCCAAATAAATTTTGTTATTATGTTTTTCTAACTCAACAACTTCCCTTTTACTCTTGAGGACAGCATCTTTCCAATTACCTCAGGGCTATCTTTAAAGTTAGATTCTTATTCAACCCAGCCACAATCATTACAAAATGATGTCCACCTTTTACAACAATCCTGTAAAAGCAAAAAGCACTAGTATTATTAGCCCCATTTTATTAAGAGCCGGGATTGAAACTCATTTTCTTATCCCATTTACACTAATAGCAGGATATTTCCCAGAATTAACTTAGTTTTATGTCTTGTCTATGGGCATGAGGAATTGAAATTGTAATTTAATTAGTAAAGAGAACTTCCAGGTGAGGAAACTACTTCTTCCAATGCATATAAACATTTTCTCTGCAACTTCCAGTCTTAGAATGGCCTAGAGCAAAGCTTCTTAGACTGTGGGTCATGACCCCCTACTGGATGTGAGGGTCATGAAAAATTTGGCAACAGCAGAAGGTTATATATACCTATTTTATATACCTGTATACCCGGGGTCGCATAAAAATTTCTCAGTCAAAAAGGGATCGCAAGTGGAAAAAGTTAAAGAATCACTGGCCTAGAGCACTAAGAGATTGTGATTTGTCCAGGATTATACAGCCCAGCATGTGTCAAAGGCCAACCCTAAACCCAGATGTTCTTGGCTTCAAGGTTCTCTATATTCACCACATGATCTTATACATAGGAGGTACATACTGGTTTTAAAATGTAATAAAATTGAATTGACCTATTTAGTGATCCTGAAACCAGTTAAGAAGAATGCCGAGGAGTCAGTCCTCTTTCTCCCTTTGAAAAGACAGCTTTCCCTGTTGATCATGACTGGTATTCACCAAAAGATAATCAGTTGGTAGGACTACATCAGATAACTGGGTGACTGATCAATTCTACAAAGACTTGGCTACCCCCTCCCCTGGTGCAGATCCAAATTTCTAGCCCCGCTGAGATAAAACTGACCAAGGGCAAGACTAGACAGCAGTTTTGCCTATGATGCTTAGTAGGTTATAGAACAGCAAGAAATTCAATTCTGCATACATTTATTGAATGCTCACTATATTCAAAACACTGTCTTAAGCATAGTAGGGGAAATGTAGCACCTAAGGCATTCCCCTCTCATTCAGGCAACCCCACAAAAGATAGTCTAACTTCAAAATATTCTGTGGGACCATGTCTACTCAAAACCAAAACTGATAAGCCCCCACTGATATATATATATATATATATATATATATATATATATATATATATATATATATATATATATATATATATATATATATACTCTCTAATCAACCAAAGGACCTCATTGGTTCAAAGAATAGATATTTAATAAAATAATATAGTAAGGAAATTTGCAATAGAATATTCATTCTCCTTTCTCCAATAAGCCTAGGACACAGTCCCCACAAATACACACCTCATTAGTGGGGAGATGAGCATGCACAGGGATCATACTGAAGGGGCAGATATTTGGGGAATATATGCATGGAAGAGCAAGTCACTTCTTTTTTTTTTAATAGAATTTTATTTTCCAAAATATATGTAAAAACAAAATTTTAACATCGATTTTTAAAAAACTTTGTGTTCCAACTTCTCTTCCCCCCGACCTCCATCTGCACCCCCCACCAAAGCAAGTCACTTCTAAAGCTACAAGATGCTAATATTTTGAGGTGATGTTACTGAGTCACTTTCACTTGACTGTTTCCCAATGGACATATGATTACATTGATATCTGCTGGCTTCTGAGCTTCTTTGTTTTTCTGGTTGCAGCGGGTTTAGTTAAATAATGCTCTGGGATTCTTTTAGAGGCATTACTCCCTACTATATTCCAGACTCATCACTTTTAGACAATTCAAACCATCTCAGATTCTTTACTAGTATGTAGTGATTGGAACCTGGCAAAAAACAGGTAGCCACCATACCTGGTTAACAAAAATAACACGGGGTGGGGTGGGGGTGGGGAAACAGAGCACTGGCCCTGGATTCAGGAGGACCTGAGTTCAAATCCAGCCTCAGACTACTAGCTGTGTGACCCTGGGCAAGTCACTTAACTCCAATTGCCTCACCACAAAACAAAACAAAACAAAACAAACTGAAACAAAGATAACAACAACAACAAAAAGAAATCAAGGAGAATGCCCCCAGGTTAAGATGAGTCCTTTCCTTTTTCTGTTAGGTACTTAGGTAAGGGTGGAGGTTAACTGGATTTTGTGTTAGCATGCAAATTAATTTGCACCTCAAACAAATGGTAAACTGGGAAGGCAAAGCAATTATTCTCTCTAGGTTTAGCTTACATCATACATATCTGTCAGTCTCTAAATCTGATTGTTTTGGTGTTATAATTTGATAAGCAAAAAAACTCAGTCTCCCCATACTCCATACCTACACAAGATATATGACATTGTCCCTGTCTAAAAGGAGCTGAAAATCTAGTGAAAAAATAAGACATATCATAATTAAATTAATATAGCATAAGAAGATGTGCAAAGCATTTTATGTATATTATTGCATTTGAAATAAAATACATGGTAAATGTGTAGGGAGATACAGTAACTAATACTGCATTTTTGTGTGTGTGAGGCAATTGGGGTTAAGTGATGTGAGAAATGGGTAGTTGTCTCCTCTCAATGTGGATATAACAGTCAGTCATACTCCCCCTGACCTGTTTGTAGAAAAAAGGTCTCAGATCCCTTCCTCCCCCTCAGGTTAGCAAGGTCACATGGTTCAAGGAGCCCTGGTCTCAATAAGGTCCACTCCAGAGTTGTGTCCATATAAGGAAGTATAAGGTCCACTCCTGAGTTATGCCCATACAAGGAAGAGGGATGGGAATACTGTGTTCCAATTAGCTAGTTTTTGCACATAGATTGTAACCCCACCAATGATGAAAAAGGGGAGGATCCATTCGTGTTAGGGACTAGCATATAAAACAGGGCTTCTGTGAGCCCCCTTTCTGGGCACCCACTAGCTGCCCACTAGGGTGCCTCCTTCTCATGAGAATGAAATAAAGAGCCCTTGTCACCTCACTGCTGAGTTCCTGAGAATTATTGAGAAGAGGATGGATTTTTCCCTCACAAGTGACTTGCCCAGGGTCACACAGCTAGTAAGTGTCAAGTGTCTGAGGCCGGATTTGAATTCAGGTTCCTCCCGAATCCAGGGCCGGTGCTCTATCCACTGCGCTACCTAGCTGCCCCAATATTGCATTTTTGAAAGGACAAAGAAGGAATGATTTCTGACTTGGAAGATCAGGGAAACCAAGAGGAGAGAGCAGTTGAAGTGGGTCTAGATGGCTGGATAAAATATTGTCAAACTAAGATAGGGAGAAGGGAGTAAAAGCATTTCAGGTATGAGATAAGAATGAATAAGGGCAACCTGGGATATGATCAAAAAGTGGTCAGTAGCTGAGATTTATTTGGGGATTGGTTGTTCAAGAGAAACAAAGTGAACTAGAGATCCTAATGGATGGAAGCAAATTGGACCTCCACAAGTATTACTGAGACTTGGTGAGATATGGCCATATTCTAGTGACTGGAATATTGTTCGGGCCTCTTGCTGTCTCAGAGGGGGTGTAAATAATAATTGTTTCCATTTTGACCAGAAATCCTGAGGGTCTCCCCAGCCCCCATTTATTTTTCTTTTTGACTAGGTAAAAGAGAACATTTTTGGGCTCATTTCTTACCTAGCTTTAATCACTGAATGGGTATTACCTCAGTCAAACTGAGACCTGGGAAATACCTGAGTTTAAAAAGGCTGAGGTCTACCACTGCTTCAGGGCCATATTCAGCTGTCCTGATTTATATCTTGTCACTGGACCCAGATGGCTCCAGATAAGATAGTGAAACTGGTCACCTTGTACAGCCCTCCCTTACTTAAATCCAATTCACTGCAAGTCATGATATCATCTCCCCAAGGTCATTATCCTCTTAGGGAACAAAGGACAAACAACAACATTCAAAAGGAGAAGAATGTGGGTTTTTTGTTTGTTTATTTTTCTTTTTGGTTTTGTTTTGTTTTTTAAGAGGTAGGGGAAAAATAAGTATTAGAATGTTATACTCATGTAAAGATATATAGGAACAGGGCAGCTAGGTGGCGCAGTATCAGAGATCACTGCTTTAGGGATACAGGTTGGCTTGTGCTTTTTTTTTTTTTTTTTAGTGAGGCAATTGGGGTTAAGTGACTTGCCCAGGGTCACACAGCTAGTAAGTATTAAGTGTCTGAGGCCGGATTTGAACTCAGGTTCTCCTGAATAATCCAGGGCCAGTGCTCTATCCACTGCGCCACCTAGCTGCCCCAGGCCTGACCTTTCTTAAGGCCAGTCCAGAGTCAGGAAGTTACCTCATTCAAAACCACCTGAAAGCCTTGCTCCTGCCAGAGGATCTGTTCTCTGGGCTCTGACATCAGTGAATCACCCTCAAATCCAGTGAACCAATAGATTTGAATGATGCTAGCCAATTAGCTTTAAGCAGTGTGAAAGGGTGGGCTCTGCCCTTCCCTCAGACAGTTTATGCTAGTTGATCTCTCTTTTTGGCCCAGGGAACTTGGTGAGAGCAGACACAGCCCACTAGGGTTCCCCATTTTCTTTCTTCTCTCTCTTATTTCCAAGCTAGGCTTTCCTATCTTTTAGAGCCATGTGTGCTCTCTTTACTAACATTTAATATACTTTAATAAATGCTTAATGCCCCCAAACTGGTGCAGTAGCCTCTAATTTCTAAGTAATGTAAGGGCTAAAATTCTAGCTATACTATCTAAAATCTAATGAGTGGTCACCAATAAATTATAAGCTTTAGCAAGAGTATTTAAGTGTTTAAGTATTTATTAAAGAGCATTAGGATCAGAGAGAAAGGTAAAAATCTAACTATTTCTAAGAGACCCTATCATCTGACCCACCATGGTGAGGTCAGAAACCAAAAGGAGAGAGAACCCCTCCACCAGTGTCCACTTCCTACCTTGTGTCCTCCTCCCAGAAATGGGAGGCTCCTCAAGTTGATTGGCTGGTAGCCTTGATAGACAATACCCATGAGTAATGCTTGATGCTAAGGACCTTGACCACATGGCTTGCCCTCAGAGGCCTTTTCCTCATGGTGGAGTTTTGCTACAGTAAGTCTCCAGCAGGTGGCATCATTCCAATCGTTACAGTAACAAATATATGATAAACCCCAGCTAATTTTCCCTACACTTGGGACAGTAATATGGTGACCACATACAGTTTTTTTTTTTTGGGGGGGGCAGGGCAATGAGGGTTAAGTGACTTGCCCAGGGTCACACAGCTAGTAAGTGTCAAGTGTCTGAGGTCAGATTTGAACTCAGGTCCTCCTGAATTCAGGGCTGGTGCTTTATCCACTGTACCACCTAGCTGCCCCACAGTTTTAAATGCCACAGTGCCCTTAGATTTTAAGAGAGGAGATTTCAAAGGTCCAGAGAAAGGTTAGGGAGGCTTTCACGGCCAGATAATTCTATGGGGAAAATCATCTTAGGACAATGGAAAATGTTCAAGGATGAAATTCTGAAGACACAAAGACAAACAATTCTAATAAAGACAGATGAGGGCAATCCCCTAAAGATGTAGATGAAGGAGCACAACTCATTAATTAACCTATATGTTTTTTTTAACTTACAGAATATGAAAAGAATGTCAGCTAACAATCCTGTAAGAATAAAGTCAGAACTAAATATGACAAAAGGAAATCTTCACTCCAGAATGACAACTAAGGATAACAAAGGGCTTTTTGTTTTTGTTTCTAGCTAATCTAGAGAAAAGAGGAAGGTCTAAAAAAAGGGTTTCAAGATAAGGGTAACCTTTGACAGAGAGAAGGAACTAGACCAAGGAGAATCAACTTTGTATTGGAAAGGAACAAAAAAGGGCTAAAAAAGATACCCAAGATGCATAAGGAGATAGCAAGAAAGTAGTTAGCTTTTCTAATAGCTAGCATTTAGGTAGTATCTTAAAATTTCCAAAGTGGGAGCAGCTAGATAGAGTACTGGGCAGAGTCAGGAGGAGCTGAGTTCAGATCTGGCTGTAGACAGCTACTAACTGTGTGACCCTGGGCTACTTTGATTACCTCCAAAAACCCCCTGGGTAACTTTGATTACCAAAAAAAAAAAAAAAAGAAAAAAAATTTGCAAAGTGTTTTAAGTATAGTATCTCATTTGATCCTCACAACAACCCTATGAAGTAGACATCGTTATTTTCCCAATCATTATTCTCACTCACCCTCAGGAAACTGAGGCAGACAGAGGTTAAGTGACTTACTCAAGGTCACATAGCTAGTAAGTGCCTGATGAAGGTTTCAAACTCATGTCTTCACCCCAAATCCAGTACTCTACTCACCATGTAACCCAAATACATCTAATCATCAGGCCAAGACAAACTATATCCTTGCCCACCAGAAGAACTGGCATAAGGGATAGTTGAGTGACCACTGGAAATCTTGGAAAGATCAAGAGAGTAGGAAAGGTATTGTAGGATCAAAGAATGACAAATATCTCTATTTTCAAGGAAGAGAAGGGAATGGAGTCTGCAAAAGGGAGCTTGAGTTTGATTCTTGGTAAAATTCTATAACACATTATTTTTTATTTATTTATTTTTAGTGAGGCAATTGCAGTTAAGTGACTTGCCCAGGGTCACACAGCTAGTAAGTGTCAAGTGTCTGAGGTCAGATTTGAACTCAGGTCCTCCTGAATCCAGGGCTGGTGCTTTATCCACTGTGCCACCTAGCCGCCCTCCCTAAACACTCTTCTTAAGTGATATTATCTCATTTCATCTAATGACTCGTCAGACACTTAATTGGAAAGCCTTTGATTTGATTCATTTGAAACACATTGCCACCTAGTTAAGGTAGCAGGGTGAAGAACTTTGTCACTTCCTTTAGGTGGGGCAATTTGATTGACTTATTCAATCAGTGCTGACTTTTCATATGCCTAACATTTTAAAGTGACCGTTTCTTCAATCATGAAACATTTTTGAACTCAGTAAGTATGAACACAATTCAGCTATCAATAAACTAGTCTTTTGTGCACAGAGACAGAAATATTGTTTCATAAAGAACTGTGAATGAGACTTGACTATTCTCAACAATATAATGATCCAAGACAATCCCAAAGGACTATCGATGGAACATACTATCCACCTTACAGGGGCTGAATTTAATGTGGGGAGTGTTAATTGGGTGGCTTGCTGTAAAGAATTCATTGTTATTTGAGGTTTTTAGTCCTCAGTGAGCACTGGCCTGGGGCTCCACAAACCGCAAGGTGCTCCATCCACCGGTTGTAGCCGTCCAGGGCTCCGGCACCTCATGTCATCACCACTCACCGATGCCTACATGGACCGGGTAAAATTATGATGATTGGAAGCCTAGTGAGGACAGTCATGTGACTGTCAGAGAGGCCATCCCATTGGCTGGGACTGTGTGGGGTGTTTTCTAGGTTTAGGGGAGGAGAATTGGGCATTCTAGCTGCGTATTTTCAGCTGATTCCTGGGCGGTGGTATTTTTTCAGGTATTATAATTTCCCTTTCCCCATTTTTATTTCCTTTCCCTTGATCCTACTGATCCTGTTTGTGGTTTTTTTTTTTAAGTTCATTCTTGTTAAAATCTTGTTCTGTTTTGAGGGAGGCTGCCAGTTTCCTTCCTTGCCCCAATATTGCGGCGAGCCGCTTAGCTAGCACTCCCCAATTAAAACTTGGTCCCCACATTGCTGTAATATTGGAGTTCAGAAAATAATGGGGGACCTCTAGGTCCAAAGCTTCCTCCCCTCTGAACTGCCCTTTTTAGTTATTTCTCTCAGACCAATAAGAAAGGAGCTTAACAGCCTCTTTTCCACAAACAAATCAAGTTTTATTAATAAGTATAAAATACACAGCAAAGGTGAAACTAATAAAGTCAAGGGCAAAGGAATAGAGAAAAGGAAAATGGATAATTCCCCTAATTCTAACAAAAGCCTATACAATCCCCAAACTTGCTTCCGGCTCAGCTAATTCAAAGAGCCAGACTTGTTTTATTAACTCACCACCTAGGGTGCGTAGCTTCAATAGGAGACAGCTGTGCAGCCAGCACCAACAGGAAAAAACCCACCAGAAAGCCCACCAGAAGGGCCCACAGGAAAGCCAACCAGAAAAGGAACCCACAGGACAAACTGAGAGGAAAAAAGATAGCTCCCCTCAGCGACCATTCCTTTTTCTACTTTTACTCTCTCTCCCCCAAAAGGGAGGTCCTTCAAGCTGGATCAGAGAGTGGTTCTCCTGCTGACATCAGCAGCATATGTCACTCTGGACAGGCCAAGTGTGACCCATACCCAATCATCCTGATTCGGTTTCCCAAACAGTACTAGGTCATTCAGGTGGGACCCCTAGGCACCTGCCAAATTCCATTATTTTACCACATTACCCCTTTGTTTCTTTGAGGAACATGGAGTGTTTCCTTGATGAAACAGTAAAAAAATAACAGAATATAATATCCTATGCTAACAAACAATATGTTAATAACAATATAGTATAATGATTGGAATGATGCCACCTACTGGAGACTTGCTGTGGGAAAGCTCCGCCATGAGGAAAATGCCTCAGAGGCATTGTGGCTTTTCCTTGGCGTCAGGAAATGACGTTTACTCATGGGTGCTGTCTATCAAGGCTACCAGCCAATGAACTTGAGGAGCCTCCTATTTTCTGGGAGGAGACAGGAAGGAGGAAAGGAAACTGTGCAGAGAGCTCTCGCTTTTTGGGTTCCTGACCTGATTGTGGTGGTGGCGGCAGAGGACTTCACAGGAAATTCGAGGAAAGATAGGAATGCCAGGCTGTTGGAATTCTGTTCTCAATCTTTTTCTTTCTATTTTTCAATAAACCCTTAAAAACCTAAACTTGTTTTATCAGTGACTTTAGTCAGTTTCCCCCCAAACTGGGGGAACAGATTAGAATCCACATTTAGAATCTTAAATTACACAATAGGAAAGGGAGAAAGGGAAATTTTGTCCAGAGGGGCAGTCCCTCATGAACAAATTCCATTATTTTACCACAACCTCCAAAGAAAGAACTGATATTGATGGAACAGACTGAAGCATGTTATTTTTCACTTTCATTTTTTTCTTTTAATCAAGTTTTCTTGTACAAAATGGCAAATATGGTAGTGTTTTACATAATCGTACATGGATAACCCATATCTGATTGCCAGCTCAGGTAGGTAAGAAGGGAGGGAGGGAAAGAGAGATAAAAATTGGAACCCAAAACTATAAATAAAAATGTTTATTAAAAAATAAACTAGTCTTGCAGTGGCAACACATAAAACTTGGCTCCCACTGTTCCTTTCCATCTTGATTTCCTGCCCTTTTACTAGGGCACTTCAACATGCATGCTGATATTCCCTCAAATACCATAAATTCCCAGTTCCTCAATCTACTCAATGTTTATAACCTGTCACCCAACCTCAGAATTAGGGTTAGGTTTAGGACTAAGATGGTCATAGCCAGGATCTTGTTAACACCAACAACTGTTCAGCTCTGTAATGATTGGAATGACGCCACCTACTGGAGACTTGCTGTGGAGAGCTCCACCATGAGGAAAATGCCTCAGAGGCATTGTGGCTTTTCCTTGGCGTCAGGAAATGACGCTTGCTCATGGGTGCTGTCTATCAAGTCTACCAGCCAATCAACTGGAGGAGCCTCCTATGGTCTGGGAGGAGACAGGAAGGAGGAAAGGGAGCCTGCGCAGGGAGCGCAGGCCCTTTTGGCTTCCGGACTTGATGGTGGTGGCGGCAGAGGACTTCACAGGAGATTTGAGGAAAGATAGGAATGCCAGACTGTTAGAATTCTGTTCTCAATCTTTTTCTTTCTATTTTCCAATAAACCCTTAAAACCCTAAACTCGTTTTATCAGTGATTTTTAGTCAGTTTCCCCCAAACTGGGGGAACACATTAGAATCCACATTTAGAATCTTAAATTACACAGCTCCCATCAAAGAACTTTGAAATTCCCAATAGTAATGTCCTATAATTACATTTCTTCCTATTCCTTGTTGTTGTTCAATTGTTTTTCAGTCATGTCCAGCATTTTGTGGCCCCATTTGGGGTTTTCTTGCAAAGATACCAGACTTGTTTGCCATTTCCTTATCTAGCTCATTTGACATATGAGGAAACTGAGGCAAATAAGATTAAGTGACTTGCCCAGGGTAAGCATACCTTGTAAATGTCTGAGGCTAAATTTGAAATGAGGAAGATGAGTCTTCATGACTCCAGGCCCAGGACTCTATTCCCTGAGCCACTTCGTTGCTCTCCTATTCTTTACTCCTTCTCAAATAATTCTCTGTCCTCATCTTTTTTTTTTTTTTTTAGTGAGGCAATTGGGGTTAAGTGACTTGCCCAGGGTCACACAGCTAGTAAGTAAGTGTTAAGTGTCTGAGGCTGGATTTGAACCCAGGTCCTCCTGACTCCAGGGCTGGTGCTCTATCCACTGCGCCACCTAGCTGTCCCCCTCTGTCCTCATCTTAACCTCTGATCTTTCCAGCCCTCAGTACTTCCATAGTCTATCTAGTTTGTCTACACTTTCCTCCCTTCTCAATCATATCTCCTTAGTGAACCAGTTGGGTTTTACACTATCCTCCCATTTTCACATCCTTTACATCCTCCCATCTTCACAACTGAGGATCTTAGTTCATATTTACCCTCCCTCCACTTTCAACCAACCTTTCCCCCTTACAAAATAAGGCCACGAACTGTGAGCTCTGCCTTTGCCTGTTCACTTCATCTCCTAACGTCATCAAAGCTATCTCTTCCTTTTCCTCCAGTCAGTTGAAGGGCTGGCTCTTCTTTCCACCAAAGTCAATCCTTCTCCAAATATGTACCCTTTTTCTCATCCTGTTTCATCTTCTTGAGCAGGTAGCCTCCACTACCATAACCTCTCTCTCTAATCTTCAATCACTCTCTATCTCCCTACTCATTCCTTCTCTGCAGCCTACAAACATGTCCAAGTCTTCCCCAGTCTAAAAGAAGAAAAAACCCTCTAGATTCTAACATCCTCTTTATCTACTGTCTTTTATCTCTCCTCCCTTTCACCACAGAAGCCCGGGGACCAATGAATGGAAGTTGCCAAGGGGCAGATTCCAGTGCTGTGTAAAGAAAACTTCCTAACAGTAAAATGCAAAAGTAGAATTTGCTAATTTGTCAGGTAGTTGGCTTCTCTTCATTAGAGCTCTTCAAAAAGGGACTTGATGACTGTGGGGATGTTGTAGAAGAGAATTCCCATATAAAATATTGTTTGGACTAGATGTTCTCTTAGGTTCCTTCCTACTCTTAGATCATATAGTCTAAGCTGGCCCATAGAGGTTAAGTGACTTAGAGGGACAGCTCTAAGGGACAGGGTGTAGTGGATAAAACACTGGCCCTGGATTCAGGAGTACTGAGTTCAAATCTAGTCTCAGACATTTGACACTTACTAGCTGTGTGACCCTGGCCAAGTCACTTAACCCCAATTGCCCCACAAAATTAAAAAAAAAAGTAGTTCTCATTCTTCATCTTGAATCCATTACATCTCTTATTAAGTGGATAGCATTCTTCATCATCGGTCTTCTGGAATTTTGATCTGTTATTGCATTAATCAGAGCTTTTTTTTTGTAGTGTTGTTCTTATATAAATTGTGTTGGAAATGAAACTTTATCAGCAAAACTTAATTAAAGGGTTTTTTTCTAGTTAACTATTTTTCTTCTTATTTTAGTTGTAATGATTTTCTTTGAACACTTTTTAATTTTATGCAATGAAAATTGTTCATTTTAACCTCTGAGATCCTACTGATCCCTTGTTTGATCATGGAAGCCTTCACTATCCATAGATATGACAAGAAATTTCTTCCTTGCTCCTCTAATTTCTCTGATGTGAGGCTTTATATCTAAGTCAAGTATCCAATTTGAGCTTATCTTGGTGTAAGAACTAAGGACACTTTGATTAAACATTTCTCTTTGTAGCCCTTAGAACATGTTGTACCACAGAACCTCATAAAAATACCTTGCTATGGCAGTGATATGATGATGTATGAGGTCAGATTAAAATATTGTAGATTTAAATCCAGAAGGCAATTTAGAGATCATCTCGTCCAACCCAATGAGGAAACTGAGCTCCAGAAAAATAAACAGGCTTGCCAAAGATCAAACCAAGTTACAGGTGGCACAGCTGGTTCCTCTGGTGACAAACCAAAAGGGTCATTTCTTATGTGATAATTCTTTCATTACCATATCTAACATTTTAAATGTGACTTGTGCATTTCCCTTTTTTTGATTATCAATATTGCAATGTCATCCTACTGTATTTTTTTCTGTCCTCTCTCTCTCTCTCTCTCTTTTGTTTTCTGCCCCATCTGCCTGAGTATTATATTTCCAATCTAAAGGATGATATAAGGAAGTAACTCCAACTTCTAAGGGGAAGGTCCAGTTGCAGGGAATAGGAAGACAAAGACAAACTTTGCAGTATTATATAAGGTACAGATCAAGGTGACATTTTCCTTTCTACTACTCACCATATTCAATTGAAAATTACCTTTCTTAACAAATTTGATGAGTTTTACAAATACTTGTGTTCAACTTTATGTCATCAGGTTTGGGAATAGGAGTATAGTTAGATAGAGAAGTCATATTGGTTTCACTTTTCTCTCTATTAAAGATCTAGGGGGCAGCTAGGTGGCAGTCAGGTGGTGCAGTGGATAAAGCACCGGCCCTGGATTCAGGAGGACCTGAGTTCAAATCTGGCCTCAGACACTTGACACTTACTAGCTGTGTGACCCTGGGCAAGTCACTTAACCCCAATTGCCTCACCAAAAAAAAAAAAAAAAAGATTTAGGTGTAAAATTAGCATCACCAATGAGCATCAAAGTATCAATCAAATAAATTTCATATATAATAATAAATAATAAGTCACATGTAACAAAATAAACCCATTTTATTTATAATACAAATTTATACATATACAATATACATTTTTGCATATACAATATACGCATATACATAAAATATGAATTTTCCTCTTATTTTATTTATTTTTAATTATTAAATTTAGTTCCCTCTTCTTAAGCTTTTGTCTCAACATTTCTTGAAGACCAACTGCTAAGTTATGGAGGGGTTTCAATCTGTTGATGAAAGTAGTATCTAAATAAAAAAGCAATTAAATATTGAGTTGTAAGTTTAATTTATAAATCCATTTTTTTTCCTTTTTTTTTTTTTTTTGGTGAGGCAATTGGGTTATGTGACTTGCCCAGGGTCACACAACTAGTAAGTGTCAAGTGTCCGAGGCCGGATTTGGATTTGAACTCAGGTCATCCTGACTCCAGGGCCAGTGCTCTATCCACTTCACCACCTAGCTGCCCCTAAATCCATTTTTTTTTTCATGATGGAGTATGCTCAGGTTTTCAGGACAGATGATTTTGAGATACAAGCCAATATCCCTTCATCTTGGACAAACCACATTAAATCTTTCATTTATTATCCTTGTGAAATTTGAATCGGTATACTTATCGATATGGTAATTGTGTTCTCCTGATTATTCGAAGGATTCTGTCTTTGATCTAAAAGCTCTACATTTTTGGGTGATGTAGGGGAGCTTCACTTACTTGAGATTACTCTTACTATCCCAAGTACTTCTTCCCTCCATCTCTACCTGCCTTCCTTTATTAGGAATCAATAATTCAATTAAAAATATTTATTTAGTGTCTGCTATGTGAAGGAGGATGCAAATACAAAACTCTTACCTCCTTCAAGAGAACTTTCCTGATCCCCCCTGACATTGTTGGTTTCACTATTTTTTTGTACTAACTTTTAATATATACATTTACTTTTCCATGATCATGCTACCTTCTCCTAGTAGGATGTAAGCTCTTTAAAGGAAAGGACTGTTTCATTTTTTGTCTTCATTTCCCTAGCAATGAGTACAGTGCCTGGCACAAAGTTGATACTTTTGCGGATTAGATTAAAAGTACTTAGTACTTTATTATCGTCAACTATGAGCAAGGGGAGAAATGGAAGGTTGCCATAATTGTTCATACCTTATCCAGCTGTTCTTCTCCTCTTCTTTGCTTTGATGTCGTCTGAATATGAAAAACTAAAATTTGACTATATTCAAGATATTTTGGGTCCTTGCTAAAGAGTCAGCAGCTAGTTTAGGAATTTTTTTTTTTAAATCCACATACATGGGGCAGCTAGGTGGCGCAGTGGATAGAGCACCGGCCCTGGATTCAGGAGGACCTGAGTTCAAATCCTGCCTCAGATACTTGACACTTACTAGCTGTGTGACCCTGGGCAAGTCACTTAACCCCCATTGCCCCACAAACAAAAACAAAAGCAAACCAAAAAAAAAATCCAAATACAGAAAAAATCCATTAATTAAGGCTAACATTGGAAAATTAATTTGAATTAGTGATAAGTCTGAATTACAAGCTAGTTTTAAGAAAAATATTTAATTACTTTGAAAATCCTATACTAACAAAGTGTTGCCAAGAGTTCTTACATGAATGTGACCAATTTACACTTAGCATATTGATCATATATGAATGTGTTGCTCAAGTGTTTCACAACAGTTTGTTCTCTTCAGTAACGTAAGAATTCTTTTCTACATTGCTATTTACACTGATCACTGAGTATTAATCCACTCTTTTTTTTTTTTAAGTGAGGCAATTGGGGTTAAGTGACTTGCCCAGGGTCACACAGCTAGTAAGTGTTAAGTGTCTGAGGCCGGATTTGAACCCAGGTACTCCTGACTCCAGGGCCGGTGCTCTATCCACTGCGCCACCTAGCTGCTTAATCCACTCTTAAAAACAGGTGATGGAAAAACAAATTTCAAACTTATTCAAACTGAATTACACAAAATAAAATTAATGAGGTTGGCATGAAATTTGTATAGTCTAACTGCATAAAATACATTAGTAAACTATATAGTTATTTAAGTAAAATTCATATAAATACACATGTATTTTGATACTTCAGTTGATCTATGCTCTCACTGATGTGGGAACTCTTCCCTCTCCATCTATCCAATAGGGCAGAACTCAATCATACCTTCTCATTTTGCATGACTCATCCATGAAACTGTGAGAGCCTATGCACATTTCTGTTTTGTTTATTTCTCAGCATCAACAGCTTACTTAAAAGGCTTAGGTTGGAGTAACCTCAATTGTGTAGCATATAATCTCTTTTTTTTTTTTTTTTAGTGAGGCAATTGGGGTTAAGTGACTTGCCCAGGGTCACACAGCTAGTAAGTGTTAAGTGTCTGAGGCCAGATTTGAACTCAGGTCCTCCTGACTCCAGGGCCGGTGCTCTATCCACTGCGCCACCTAGCCGCCCCTTAACATATACTCTCATTATTCTTTCTTCCAATTTGTTATTGATTTTGAGCTTTGCTATGATAATCCAATTCATTTCAACTGTCATTTATTCACTGTCTACTGTGTGCCAGAAACTATACATGGATGTTTCAGAAATGACTCCCACATCAATAGTCATTTTTTCTATTTGTTAAAATATGATAGAATTTATTTTTTATTATTTTATTGGATGCTCATCATTACTACCACTTCTCAAGTCTCATCTTTTAGAAAATATAATTGATCTATGGGTTTGACAATTCTGTTTAAAGCCCCAACCTTGACCTCTTTTATTTCTTTCTCTTGAACCATATTTTAAAAAATTATTTGTTTAACATTTTATTTCCCCTAATTATATGTGAAAATAATTTTTAATATACTTTAAAAAAAGTTTTCATTCCAAATCTTCTCCCTTGCTCCTTCCCCTCCAACATCTTTGAGATGGCAAGCATTTGATATAGGTTATATATGTGGAGTCATGGAAAATATATTTCTATATTAATCATGTTGTGAAAGAAAACACAGTCCAAAGAAAACCATACACAGGAAAAATAAAAATTTAAAAATATGCTTTGATTTGTATTCAGACTCCATCAGTTCTTCCTCTAGAGATGGATAGCATTTTTTTCATGATAAATCCTTTGCAACTGTCATGGTCATTGCATTGCTGAGAATAGCTAAGTTATTCACAGTTGATCATCATACAAAATTGCTATTAGTGCATGTACAGTGTTCTCCTGGTTCTGTTCATTTCACTTTGCATCAGCTTGTCTTTCCAGGTTTTTCTGAAATTATCTTGTTCATTTCTTATCCTACAATAGTAATCCATCATAATCATATTACACAATTTATTCAGCCGTTCACCAATTGATGAGCATTCCTCTCAATTTCCAAATCTTTGCCAACACAAAAAGAGCTGCTATAAATATTTTTGCACATGTGGGCTCTTTTCCTTTTTATTTATCTCTTTTGGATACAGCCTAGTAGAAGTATTGCTGGGTCAAAGAATATGCATGGTTTTGTAGCCCTTTGGGCATAGTTTCAAATTGCTCTCCAGAATGCTTGAATCAGTTCACAACTCCACCAACTCAATTTTCCCACATCCCCTCCAACATTTGTAATGTCCTTTTCTGTCATAATATCCAATTTGATAGGTGTGGAGTGGTACCTCAGAGTTTGCATTTCTTTAATCAATAGTTTAAGGCATTTTTTCATATGACTATAAATAACTTTAATTACATTTTCTGAAAACTGCCTATTCATATCTTTTGACCATTTATTAATTAAGAAATGCCTCTTATTTCTATAAATTTGACTCAGTTTTGTATATATTTGAAAAATGAGGTCTTTATCAGAGGAACTTACTGTAATTTTTTTTCCCAGTAATGATTACCAACTATGTATTTTCCTACATTCTATCTTCCTTGTTTATCCTACTCTCTCTCTCTCTCTCAAAAGTGTTTTGCTTCTGACTTTTACCTTCCCCAATCTGTCCTCCCTTCTATCAGTGCCCCTTTCTCTTATTCACTTCCCTTTCCTGCATGATAAGATAGATTTCTACACTTAACTGAGTGTGTATGTTATTCTCTCTTTGAGCCAATTCCAATAAGAGTAAGATTCACATGCTGCACCCTACCACCTTTCCTCCATCTTCTCCTCCACTGTAAAATCTCTTTTGAACCTCTTTTATGTGAGATAATTTACCCCATTCTACCTCTCCCTTTTCTCTTGTAATAGTACATTCTTCTTTCTCATCCCTTAATTTTTTTTTAAAAAAGATAATTATCCCATCACATTCAATTAACACCTGTGCCTCTTTTCTACCCTCAAGCTGTGACCACACCCTGGGACTGTGAGTCAGGACAGCTACTGGGATCAAAGTAGGGGCAATGCAACAGAGTCATACACCCAGTGCTAGCAAAGGGACTTCTAATCTCCTTCTGACAAGTTGTCCAACCCCCTTACTGTCTGAGATCTCCAGAAGCAGCCACTGCTTTTGCTGATTCAGTTGCTCCCAAGGCCTGCTGCTGGTTTGCTGGGGCACAGCTTTCATTGGTACAGCTTGCATTTCACTCTCATCTTCATGTGATGGACCCTTCTTGTCAATCTTCTAAGTCATATGAGCTGAAAAATTGTTTCACTCTATACTTTTGTGTGTTCTGCTGCTCCAGAATTTGTTTTCAGGCATTATTCAAAGTTGTTTGGAGGGGAATTTGGGAGAGCTCAGGAGAGTCCCTCAATTTACTCTGCCATCTTGGTTCTGCCCTTTAAGAAAGGGTTGAACAAATGTTTTCTAATATATTTTTCAACATTCTCTCTTATGCTTGTTTTTGCATTGGTGTCATTGAATATTCAAGTGAATGTTGATTTAATTTAGAAAATCTCATCAGAGTCTTATGAATTTCTCTATTTCTTCATCTTCATTAAGAGAAGTTGGAGCATAATCTGCAATTATCTTCATGGTGGTCTTTCTGTGAATGTTCTACTATGATAGAAGATCAAATATGCCATGAAATGATTTTTATTATTGTCTTTGGAAACATAATAAAACCAATTTCACCAACTCCTGTATTTGCTGCTCTAAGGGGGACCTGTTACTCATCCTTGCATTTAGCTGTAACTTTCTTTTGTCTCTGTGTTTTATTAATAGTGAAAACATCAAGGTTAACATGATCCATTTCCTTCTGTAGTAGGTCTATTTGATGGTTTCTGGTCAAGAATTTCAAACTAGGAGTTCTAGCAACTAAAGTAATATAGATAGGAGATCTAGAAAGTATTTCTTGGCATTTTTTGCCTCTGTAAAACAAGAAGATTTGGACTACATGATTTCTCAGGTCTTTCTAAATCCAGTGTTCTATGATCCTACAAATGAAAGAAAAAACAGATGACTGTGTTATAAATTGGTAAAGGTTTTGATTTTCTTAGCCTGAAATGTAAAAGATTCTCAACTAGGTGGTTGGTCAATAAACCTGAATTATTGGTTTTTTTTCCTTATAATTCTGGCCATTTCTCATGCTAACTATAGAATAGAATCCTGCTATATTATTCCTTAAATGAAAAAGCCTACTAATAATGTTTTTGGTAAAAAGCACTTGCCAAAAATTTCAGGCTCCTATTCAGTTACTAGTGGCTGAATTTGTTAAACCAGAAACATCCCAAATTAGGTAATGCTGAGAGAATGGAAAAACGACCGAGTAGGCTGAATCATCAAAAGACATGGAATTTTCATTCTCAGAGACTTTTTAATTGGCAAGAGTCTGTTAATTAAGAAATTTCATTGATCCTGTGCCCACATAAACATAGACACAGGGACTCATTCATTCATGCATTCATGTATCTCTGCACATATAGATCATTATTATCAGAGGTGATCT
This sequence comes from Dromiciops gliroides, assembly GCF_019393635.1. Classification (NCBI taxonomy): domain Eukaryota; kingdom Metazoa; phylum Chordata; class Mammalia; order Microbiotheria; family Microbiotheriidae; genus Dromiciops; species Dromiciops gliroides. Next base: position 367,441,660 of record NC_057864.1, on the reverse strand, counting down.
CTTATATGATGAGGGGTTAGACCTGGGGGCATTATGAAGAGCTACAATTAATAACACTTTTTAGTGTATATGCAATGGAATGTTCTCCACCACCACCACTACCACCATCATGATCCTCTTCACTCCCCACCTCAAAGAGCTACCTTGAAAGGGTCTTTGTATACCCAAACTCTCAATAGTTGCTATATTAGATTTATTCTTTGTTTCCACTCTCTCTCTGCTTGTGTGGTCCCAGGTAGAGTAATCTTTGGGTGATCTTAGCCTTACTGTCTTTGTAATTTCTGAATATATTGCTTTTCCTAGTAGAGTGATCTTCCCTAGCCTTTAGTCCTTTACTTATTTCCATTGTAGCATCTTGAAGCTGAAGAAGTAATAGAACAGGAAATCATGAAACCTGGGCTCAAGACCCATTCAACACATGGCACCTTGGGTAAATCATTTGATGTATTTGGGTCTCAGTTTCTTCATTTGTAAAATGAAAGGGTTGGACTAGATAAGTTCTGTGGTTTCTTTCAGTTTTAACAGTCTGTGGAACTATGGTAGCATGATTATTATCAAAACTAACTTTCAAATAAAGATTAACATTTGCACAGTTTTTCCTCCAGTATAATTAACTACTATTTAAACTCACTTTTGCAATTACACAATAATTCTTAAATTATTGCCCATCACAGACCAGTCAAATCAATCAGTCAATTCAGTCAAACAAGCAATTTGTTCTCCCTTCTTCCCTTCTCAAACATTATGCTGCTCGACCCCAGAAATGTCAACATCATTTAGACAGCTTCCCATTTTCATAGGTTCGTTCCACTTATGAATTAGGTTGCTTTGCCATCTATAAACATATAAGGACTTCAAGGCCAACTGATTCTATACCTATAGAATGATTAAAGAAATCAAAGTTAAAATATAAGCAGGATAGTCAGGTCAGAGTGCTCCGTATTATTATATGACACAGTGAGAGATTAAGAAACAAAGATTCCTTGGGGTTTTAAACATTATGATCTTTTAGGACTTTAGCTGAAGCAATAATTATGTTATCCCAGATAGAAATCAACATACAGTTCTCCACCATGGAGCACATTTTTGACAAATCCCTTCTTGAAAATCTTCTCCGTTGTGAAATGATGATTAAAGAGGGAGGAAAGTGACTAATTTCTATTATTTAAAGTCAATTAACTCTTTTTCTTCAAATGACAAAGTTTTCAAATTCCTTACATATATTTAAAATTAGCACTTTCAAGTATCTTGAAGGGTTATAGAGTGGAGTATATATTTTACTTTTGTTTTTTTTTGTTTTTTTTTTTTGCTGGGCAATGAGGATTAAGTGACTTGCCCAGGGTCACACAGCTAGTGAGTGTCAAGTGTCCAAGGCTGGATTTGAACTCAGGTCCTCCTGAATCCAGGGCTGGTGCTCTTTCCCCTGTGCCACCTAGCATATACTTTACAAAATTCATTTGTGAGTATTTTTGGGGGGGAGTGTATAAGAGTGCTTGAAAAATGTATGCAAAGTGCATGACCCATTACGTGTATAAGATTAACAGGTGCAGCCCACAGTCAGAAAAGCCAAGTCAAGAGAGTTATATATGTTAATTTGCATAAAGGGTAACAAGAAAATATTTTAAAACTACCTTAATTAGTATCTAAAAGAAGACCTGAAAAGTCACTCTGGATAATAAATGGGGGTCGAATATAATTAATACTGAACTGAGAAACTTTATTTTGGGGGGCGTTGAATAATTTTCTATTCTTTATCCTTGTAAAATTCCTGGGAGGGAGATAAGCACACCCTAAATGATCAGTAGTTAATACTTTAATAATTATTTCATTTAGAAAAGGGATTAATTGGTACTCAATAGTTTGGTAAGACTACTCATAGATAGGCAGCAGGGTGGGAGGGGTGTATAATGCTTCAGAGAGGGGAAGAGCCAAGGAAGAAGTTGCCCATTTCCTAATTTTGTCTGGGGCAAGCTTGTGTATTCACTCAGTGTCATCTTCCCTAGCACCTTTGGTTTATGTGCCACTATATGCTGCCAAATTCTGGATTAAATATTCTGAAGGAGTTTAGATAAGTAGCCTTGGAATTAGCCTCTTTACTATGTACCCCAAAAAAGGGGTGACAAAGGGTATGGGTGGCACTGAAGGAAAGAGGCTAGATGGGCTTGGAGCATTCATAGGTCATGGCATTCTCATAGCTTTGCCCAGGATATGCCCATGTTCTAAATGTTTTCCCTAGACCAGAATTACTTTTCTTGCCCCTTCTCCAAGCAGAGATTGTTTTATTCTTGAATCATTTGGGACTTGGTCATCATGATTACTTCCCATCCTTCTAAGGTATGGTTAAAAAAATAAGGAAGAGAGGGCAGCTAGGTAGCACAGTGGATAAAGCACCAGCCCTGGATTCAGGAGGACCTGAGTTCAAATCCAGCCTCAGACACTTGACACTTACTAGCTGTGTGACCCTGGGCAAGTCTCTTAACCCTTATTGCCCTGCAAAAAATTAAAAAATAAAAATATTTTTAATAAAATAAGGAAGAGAAGGCAATGGAGAATTATAGGACAAGAGAAACACTGTGGTACAATGTCAAATGAATGGAATTTTGAATTCAAAGAAACTTGCTTCAAATCCTAGCTCTTCTAGTTACTACTTGCATCACCTTGGGCAAATAACTCAACTCTGGATCCAAGTTTTCTCATCTGAGAATTGAGGGGTTGGTCTAGATCAGGGGACCTTTATACGGAGTCCATGAATTTCATGGGATCCATGATCTTGGATGGGAAAAAAAGACAATTTCCACTAACTTGTAACTAAAAATTAGCATTTCCTTGAATTATAATTTAAAAAAGAAACCATTCTTCTGAGGCAGGCTCCTTAGGCTTTATAAACCTGCCTCAACATGACACAAATACACAAAAACAGGTCTTTGTGATCTCTATAGTTTCTTCCAGATTTCAGTCCCATGAGTTATAAGCAGGATATTGTTAGTTATGATTTATAGGCCTAAGAATACCTTTTTATCTATTAATCTAGGCAGCAATAAAACTCCTCTGGCTGGATTTCAAGGCCATTTAGAATCTGGCTACAATCTGATTTTACAACTTGATCTCCCATTAATTCCCAACCATGAACCTTCCACTATACTGAAGCTAGTTTCATCACTTTGCCTATTATCACTTTTTCAAATATACTTTGCCCATTATCACTTTTGCCTATATTGGCTACCCTATCTAGAATGTCTTCCTTCCTGCTGTTCCTTCTATACCAAACCAATGATCCTTAATATGTGTTAATTCCATTTTTCAGGACCCTTTTCAAATCCCATTTATTATATGAAGCTTTCCCTGGGGACTCTATCCCACAACACACTCTCCTTCACTGGATTTCTTTTATAGGTCTGATCCCTACCTCTCATTTGGCATTTAATCATATGTTGATTAAATGTGTGTGTGTGTGTAAATTTTTTTCCTAAAAGTACTGATTTCTTGATAGCAGGGACCATGCCTTATGCTTTTACTCTGGATATTCTTTGTCTTCTGCAGAACCTATCAGGGTGCTGGGCACTCAACGAAATCCCAAGTCTATTATAAATTCAACTTTTCTTCTTAGCAAAAAACATAATAAATCAGATCCAGAGTGAACATAAACAAAACCAAAGAAACAAGATACACAATTACTATAGCAGTATAAGTCAGGGGTTCTTAACCTTTCTTGTATGACAGACCCCTTTGGCAGTTTGGTGAAGCTTATGGAACATTTTTTCAGAATAACTTTTATAAACTATTGAAGGAAATGCTAAATTTCAGCTAGTAGTAAGTAGAAATAAAGATGTATTCCCACCTCCCCTGGTTTATAGATCCCCTGAAATCTATCCATGGACCCAAGGGGTCAGCCAGAAGGAATGATGGCAGAGTGGATAGAGCAGTAGACTTGGAGTCAGGAAGAAGCAAGTTCAAATATGGCCTTAGACATTTACTAGCCACATGAGCCTGAGCAAGTCACTTAATGTCTGCCTCAGTTTCCTCAACTGTAAAATGGAGATAATAATAGTATCTGCCTCAGAGAGTTGTGCAGATCAAATGAAATAAATGGTTAGTAAAGTGCCTGACACATCATGGGCACTTTATAAGTACTTATTCCTTCTCTTCTCCTCTCCATGGATGCTGGATTAAAAATCCTTAGTTCAAATGGAAAAAAAAAACATCAAAAGGAAGTTGAACTCTGAATAATTGTTATCACAATCTTCATCTCAGAGACCAGATAATGAAATCTATTTCCCTTCTGCTGGCAAACAGATAGGGGACCATGATGGTAAATAAGTTGCATGCATTATCAATTATGGTTACTATATAATTTTTTTTTATGACAAGGATATATTTGGTTTCAGGGAGTGGGAAAAAGGTTGAGATTATCCAGAAAGGACTAACTGTGATATATAAACAAAAGGCACCAATAAAAATGTTAAAAAACAAAAAAAAGTAATAAATGGCTTCATTTATTTAATCTAATATTGTTCCTACTCTGTTCTTGATGTGATCTATTCCAATTTATCTGTCCATGTAACCAAACTCTGATCATTACTGCATGATTATCCCTTGTGTTGGTATCTACACTGCAGCCATACTCCTGGTCAAGGACAGCTTCAAACATTTCCAAATTTTCTTCTTTTCTTTTCCATGACGTCATTACAAGTAGGGCTATGGACAGCTTCTTCTCTATAATGCTCATTGCCTTGCCCCTCAGACTCTATTGCAAGTAAACAATGGAAGGCTTTTTCATGAGATGCTTGGAGAGCAGTTAAATGGGTTGAAGTTTTACATTAAGTGATTTACCTTTGTATATGAGGTCAAATTTCAACTTGGGTCTTCCCGACTCTAGTTCTATTACTCTACATCTGTTGGCTCTGTTAGGTGATTCCATGGCTTTATAGATAGATTTCAGGTGATCTGTGAACTTGAGTGGGAAAATTTTGCAGGAGATTATACTATATTTACTGGACAAAGGCTTACAAATGTCCTTTATAATCAACTTTTTCCCCCAAAGGAAACTAAGGATATAATGGTTAATGAGAATCAGAGATTGGCTTTTTTCAGTACTCATTGCCATTACTTCTAAGCCCATCACAGAAAAAGTAATAGCTAAAAAACCAGGATTCCAGTGACATATGGTGGATAAGGTTTTAACTCTAGAGACAAAAAGACATGGGTTGGAATCCTATTTCTGACAGTTACTGATTATGTTACCACAGGTAAGTCATATAACCTCTCTGTGCCTCACTTTCCTAAATTGATAATAATACCCTCATTTCCCAATATGGGGGAAATAATGCAGGTAATACTTACCTCCTAGTGTTGTTGTGAGGATCAAATAAGATTTTTTTTTTTTTAGTGAGGCAATTGGGATTAAGTGACTTGCCCAGGGTCACACAGCTAGTAAGTGTTAAGTGTCAAATAAGATTTTATATACACATTGGTAAATTTTAGAGCACTATATAAATACCTGTTGTTATAGTTTGCTGAAAAATTTCCAAAGCTTATTGCATGCTGAACAATTGATTAATGACAGGTAGCATTACTATTAATGTCAACTCTGAGTTCCTCCTAGGGTGAATTGGTCTCTTCATAGTTCTTCCTTCTCCATTAAAAAAATCAATTTCACTCTCTGACTGTACTGAGCCATGTGAAAATTATATAAATATTGAGACATATTTATACCACTTAATTCAACACTTTCATGTGATTTCTCCTGGTACTTATGTAGGGTGTAGAGCAGTTTGAATTTTCATAGATATTAATCTAAAATTGTATTTAATTCAAGTCTAAGATATACTGGATGGGTAGAAACAGTAAGTTCTCCAATAATACAAATCAAACTAGAGTAAAGGAAGGGACAAAACATTTATTAAATGTCTACTATATACCAGGAACTGTGCTAAGTACTTTTCTAAAATTATCTTTTTTGATCGATCTCAACAACTCTGCAGGATAGGTGCTATTATTATTTCCATTTTACAGTTGAAAAAACTGAAGCAAATAAAGGTTAAGTGACTTGTCCAGGGTCACACAGTATCTGAGAACAGATTTGAACTCAGGTCTTCCAAACTAGTCTCACTGCTCTATCCACTGTTAACACTTAGCGACCTCTAGCTAAAAGAAACCTTTTTGATGGAAGAATATGCTGCTTCCAACCTTTAATTCAGTTGAATACTTATTAGCTGTCTATTCTATGCAAAGTACCTTCCTAGACAGTGCAATTTTTTTTTTTCATGGAGCACATAAGCTAATAGGGGCTTATGATACATACACAGGTAACCACATTTCTTAAACTTCAATAGATGTGTGACTTACTCAATGTGTGCATTCCTCCTGTTGGAAGAGATCACAAGTCATGTATGCCTTCTTATCCTGAATGTTCTTTGTCCATGTTTTCTCATTGATACTTTATAGAGAATTTACCAAATATGTAGAAAAGTATTTCTCTCCCTCTCTGAATATACAATTTCATTTCATAGAAATCAGTGCAGTACTTGGGCTGTTCATATGTTATGTTATATTTTACACTCGCTATATGAATTAATTAAAAAGCATTTATTAGTCAGTCATTCAACAAGCATTTATTAAGTGCCCAATATACACTAGGTACTGCACTATAAACAGTGAAGATACAAAGGCATAAAAGGAGTTCTTGAGGAGCTCACAATCTAATGATTTAAGCAAATTAAAACTTAACTTTATTCCTAAGTACCCAATCAATTAATTATTTAATAATCAATGAGAAATTATTGAATTAATACAATTTTATATTTAACTATAAATTATTAAATTGATTTAAAACTTTAATGGTGATTTATTAAAATTAATTAATACATTAAGCACTTATGTGCAAAGTATTCTGCTGGGAACAGAAATAGAAAAACAAGATAGTCTCTTCTCTCAAGATGTTCACATTTTATTGGGGGAGGAAACAAATATAGAAGATTGTAGCTGCTAGTCAGATGAAAAGACCCTGTGGTACTTAGGGCACGGTGGCAAAGCAGGCAGTGAGTCATCTTTGTTAATGTTATTTCCATTGATAAATAATATCCATTTATCATGTTGAACCCTTTGACAAGAATTGAGTAGCAAGAACTTTCTTTTCTAGGTCTATATTAACTGCATCTGCTGAGGAAGCAAAGACAACAAAATCCACACAAGCATTTGCCAGGTTACATTTCCCCAAGGGTTGAGTTCCTGGATCGTGGCTATGGAGGCTGAGTTGGAAGTAGGGTTGGTCATAAAAAGGTGGGGCAGATTTGTTCTTTGTGGACTAAGGTCCTGTGCTGTCTCTAACATTGTCTTAGAAGAAGTGGTAGTTGCCATGGTAATAGTGATTTGACTGTCCTGGGACATAACACCTCCTGTCTCTCCCTCAAGGTGCCTTTCTGGTTCAGCTAAACTAGTTTGTCTGCCCTATGGATAGCAGTTGGTTGGTAGTTGGTATGTACAGTGTGCCTCTTTCCCACAGGGGTTACTCCCCTGGATCATGTCTGCGAAGGCTAGCCTACAAGTAGGGACAGTGGTTTACGGGGCACTGTCATTCCAGGGGCTCTTGGGCTTACCCACCTATCAATTGCTGGTGATTGTTGATGGCGGTAGTGGTGGTGGTGAGGATGGCAGGTCAGTAGCCCACAGGGATTGTTCCCTTCAATGATGATTTCAGAAGCAAGACTGGTGCTGTATGTAGCATTGATATTCCTAAAGATCTTGGACTCAGGGTCCTGGGATTTCTCCATTATAGTCTAATGGGAGGTATTGACTGAGGTAGTGGCACATCTGCCACCTTCTGATTCATTTGCCACATGCAGCCTCCTGTGACTACTTCCAGAAATGTGCTACTTAAGCTGTACTAGCTTGCTATAGGCTCATATCCTTTTTTGATCATATATTTATGATTTTTTTCATTTATTCCATTTCTTATGCATATTAAGTAATTGGAAATGTGTTTGTTACAGCCTGCTTATATCTTCCATGTATCTTTTGATTCCTTTTGGGTCATTGATTCTTCAGAGACCATGATATTCTTTATTTTAAAAGTAAGTTTTCACTAATATTTTTGGTTTCTTACATCACTGCAGTTATCCCAAGTATCCCTTCCTTTCCTTCTTCCACAGAGCCATTCAATATTACAAATAGTATTTTTAGAGAGGAATAAAAGTTAACACAACTGATTGGAAAAGTATGAAAACACATGCAATGCCTTATATCTGTGAACCTCCTACCTCCCTGAAGTACTCATTTGAGGGTGTCTTCTTATATCTTTTTATTTGAATCCTGCTTGCTTTTTATAATTTTATTATATTTACTTTTGATTTGGGGGTATGTAGTGATTTTCATTTACTTGTGTAGTTACTGTGTATATTATTTTCTTGGCTCTACTTACTTCACTCTGCATCAGTTCATATAACACTTTGCATACTTCTCTGTATTCATTACATACACCATTGCTTATAGCATTGTAATATTCCATTACATTCATGAACCACAATTTGTTTAACCATTTCCCAATTGATGAGCATTTACTTTAATTCTAATTCTAGCTATAAAGAAAAGTGCTGCTGTAAATATTTTGGTGTATATGGGGACGTTTTTCATGTTGGTGGCTTTCTTGGGGTATAAGCCCAATAATGGAACCACTGGTTCAAAGGGCTATGGACCTTTTAGTTACTTTATTTGCATAATTCCAAATTACTTTTTAAAATGGTGGTACTATTTCACAGCTCCAACAATGATGTATTAGTGTGCTTATCTTTGCACAACTTCTTCAACATTGATTGTTGCCATTTAAAAAATGATCTTTTTTGTGTGTTGTTTTGATTTGTACTTCTATTATTAGTAATTTGGAGCATTTTTGCGTGTGTCTGTGAATACTTTGTAGTTCTTTTGAGAGCTATTTGTTCCTATACTTTGATAATTTATATATTGGGAAATGGCTATTAGTCTGTATAAGTTATTCTTGGTGGTAAGTTTATATATTTTTTTCTTCACAAGTACCATATTCATAGTTTTCTAATATTTTATAGTGGTGACTGCTAAATCTTGTGTGACCCTGACTGTGGCTCCTCCATACTTGAATTCTATCTGAATGCCTGTAGAATTTTTTACTTTGACCTAAAAGTTTTGAGTTTTAGCTATAATGCTCCTGGGTATTTTCATTTTGGCATTTCTTTCAGAAGGCTCTAGGTACATTGTTTCTTTTTTCACTTTGTTTTCTGGTTCTAAGTAGCTAGCCAGTTTTCTTTCTGATATGCTGAAATATTATGCCCAAGCCCCTTTTTGTTTACACTATTTATTTATATTTTTAGATACTAAACCCTTATCAGAGAAATTTTATAGCAATTTTTCAATTCCACCACTCCCCTTCTTATCCTAAATGCACTAATGTTATCTATATAGAAGGTTTTCCATTTCAAATAATTAAGGTTATCAATTTTATCTTTTGTAATTACCTTTATCTTTTGTTTAGTTAATAATACACCTTCTACTCATAGGTGTGAGAGATATATGATCTCTTTCTCTTTCAATTTTTATACTAATATTTTTAATATTAAGGTCACATTTCCATTTACAATGTATTGTGGAATATGGTATAAGGTATTGGTCTAAGTCTAATTTCTGCCAGAATGCTTTCCAGCTTTCTGATCAATTTTTATTAAATAAAGAGTTTTTTCCTAGGTAAGTTATGTTTTCTACTTTGTCAAAAACTGGGTTATTGAGTTCTACTGTTTCTAAAAGTCCCCTGTCTAGTCTAGATAATGATATTCTAAGATGCGAAACTATGCAAGAGAATACCAAGATATACGTTTTTAAAAAGACTTATTTACATCAAAGTGTAGCTTGGTATCATTAAAAGCATAGCATGTTTTCCTAAATGTTATCCATACTGCTTTCTTCTTCAAATTTATTTCTTGATCCAACAAAGAAAAACACAACTTGGATACAAGTTCAACTAGATTTCTTGGGAGAGATAAAGCAACAAGTTTTTTTTGAAGAGGTTTAAATGATTTTAATAATCAAATAAAAGTGCTAGAGGAAAAAATGGGGAAAGAAATGAGAGCTATGGAAGAAAGAATTAGAAAGAGAATTAACAGCTTGGAACAAGAGGTACAAAATCTTACCCAAGAAACAAACTCCCTGAACATTAGAATGAACTGAATAGATATGACCAACAAGGAATGAGACAACAAGGAATATTTTTAAAAATTCTAAAGACTGGAAAAATAAAAGTTATCCCATAGGAAAAAAAACCCAAATGACTTAGAAAACAGATCAAGGAGAGATAATTTAAGAATCATTGCATTCTTGACAAAAAAGGGACCTGGACATAATATTTGAGGATATCATAAAGAAAACTGACCAGCTTGCTTAGAACCAGAGGACAGAATGAAAAAAGAAAAAAATGTACCTAAAATGTTTAGAAAGAAATGCCAAAATAAAAATTCCCAGGAACATTATAGCTAAAATCCAGAATTTATAGGTCAAAGAAAAAAATACTGCAAGCATTCAGATAGAATCAAGTATGGAAGAACCACAGTCAGGGTCACGCAAGACTTAGCAGCTCCCACTATAAAGTATTAGAAAGCTATGAATATGATATTTATGAAAGCAAACTATATAAGCTTACAACCAAGAATAACTTACATAGCAAAATTAAGTATAATCCTACAGAGGGAGAAAATAGATTTAGTTTACAAGAATTCTTGATAAAAAGACCAGAGCCATGTAGCAACTGAAGTAAAAATATGGGAATCAAGAGAAATGTAAGAAAGACAAATATGGATGAGCAATCATAACAGACTAAATAAGGAGAATCCATTAACATTCTAATATAGGGACTTTGATGCAAATAAGTCTTTTTTAAAACAAATATCTTGGTGTTCTCTTGCATAGTTTTGCATCTTAGAATATCTCAGAACATTATTATCATCAGAAGTTATAGAGGGGGCACAGCTAGGTGGTGCAGTGGATAAAGCACCGGCCCTGGATTTAGGAGGGCCTGAGTTCAAATCCAGCCTCAGACACTTGATGCTAGCTGTGTGACCTTGGGCAAGTCACTTAACCCCAATTGCCTCACACACAAAAAAAGAAGTTATAGAGGGAATGTAATCAGATACAGGGCCTAGGAGTAATTTTGTTATATTTAGAAGATTTTAAAAGAAAATAGAATCTATTTATTTACTTCCACACCAATCGAACTATCAAAAAATTTATAGAGCTAGAAAAATAATTACAAAATTCATCTGGAAGAACAAAAGCTCAAGGATATCAAGGGAATCAATGAAAAGAAATGTGAAAGAAGGTGGTTTAACAATACAAGATCTCAAACTATATTATAAAGTGGTAATCCTCAACACAATCTGGTACTGTCTAAGAAACAGAGAGGTGGATCAGTGGAATAGATTAGGTATGAATTACATTATAGTAAATGACTATAGTAATCTAGCATATGATAAACCCAAAGATCTAAGGTTTTGGAACAAAAACTCATTATTTGACAAAACCTGCTGGGAAAACTGAAAAACAGTATGGTAGAAACTAGGTATACAACATCTCTCACAATACTAAAATAAGGTCAAAATGGGTACATAATTTACACATAAAAGGTGATATCATGAGCAAATTAAGCATGGAATAGTTTATCTGTCAGATTTATGGACAGAGGAAGAATTTAGGACCAAAGAAGATATAAAGAGTATTACAAAATGTAAAAAAGTTAATTTTGATTATATAAAAATTAAAAAGCTTTTGTACAAACAAAACCAATGTAAGCACAATTATAAGAAAAACAGAAAACTAGGAAAGAAATTTTGAAAAAGTACTCTCATAAAGGCCTCATTTCTCAAATATATAGAGAAGTGAGTCAAATTTATAAAAATACAAGCAATTCCCTAATTGAAAATGGCCAAAGGATATGAACAAGCAGTTTTCAGACAAAGAAATCAAAACTATCCAGAGTCATATAAAAAACTGCTCTAAATTACTATTGATCAGAGAAATTAAAATTAAAACAACTCTGAGGTACCACCTCACACTTATCAGAGTGGAAAAAATATCAAAAATGGAAAATGTGAGATGTTGGATAGGATGTGGGAAAACTGGACACTAATCTACTGTTGGTGGAGTTGTGAAAAGATCCATCCATTCTGGAGAGCAATTTGGAACTATGCCCAAAGGGCTATAGAACTGTGCATATCCTTTGATTCAGCAATACCACTGCTAGGTTCATATCCCAAAGATATCCACAAAAAGAGAAAAAGACCTATTTGTACAAAAATTTTTCTAGCAGCTCTTTTTGTGGTGGCTAAGAATTGAAAATCAAAGGAATGTCCATCAATTGGGGAATGGCTAAACAAGCTGTGGTATATGATGGTGATGGAATATTATTGTGCTATAAGAAATGACAAGCAGGAGGATTTCAGAAAGGCCTGGAAAGACTTGTATGAACTGATGTGTAGTGAAATGAGCGGAACCAAGAGAAAGTTGTGCACTGAGACAGCAATGTTGTTTTGTTTTGTTTTTGTGAGGCAATTGGGGTTAAGTGACTTGCCCAGGGTCACACAGCTAGTAAGTGTTAAGTGTCTGAAGCCGGATTTGAACTCAGGTACTCCTGACTCCAGGGCCGGTACTCTATCTACTGTGCCACTTAGCTGCCCCAGCAATATTGTTTGATGAAGAATTGTGAATGACAAGTATTCTCAACAACACAATAATCCAAGACAATCCCAAAGGACTATTGATGAAACAAACATACTATCCACCTTCAAAGGAAGAACTGATAATGATGGAACACAGACTGAAACATGCTATTTTCCCTTTATTTCTTTCATTTTTTCTTTTACTCAAGTTTTCTTGTACAAAATTACTAATATGATAATGTTTTGCATAATTGCATATGCATGGACTATATCTAATTGCTTACTACTTCAGGGCAGGGAAGGGAGGGGAGGAGGGATAGAATTTAGAACCCAAAACTTTAAATAAAAATGTTTATTATCTTAAAAGAAAAAGAAAATGGAAATGGAAAGGAAAGGAGAAAGGAATGTAGTAGGTAGGGAGAGGGGAGAGAATAGGTGAGGCAAATTATCTCATGCAATTGGACTACACAAATAGACTATCTAAGGGAGAGAGAGGTGGGAGATGGAAGTAAAATTTGAACTTCAACCTCATCTGAACTAGTCAAAGGAAGGAAAAATGCACACACACAGTTGTTTACAAAAAAATTCAACATGGAAATAGGAGGAAAGGGGAGAAAAGGGAGAAGGGAGAGAGGGGAATAGAAAGAAGGTAAGTTAAGAGAGGGATTAGTATGGGGGTATTGTGAGGCTCAAGTGAGATATGGATGTAAAGCACTTTGCAAACTTTAAAGTGCTATATAAATGAGTTTAATAATATCAATGATAATAATTATTATACAATGATATAATTACTTATTGTTAATATTATTATTAGCATATAGTCACTAGATCTCTAGTCCGGTGAAGAATTCATTACCTAAGCCTTATGCTATACTTATGCTAAGCTCAAGCACTGTTTATATAGTGCCACAGGAGTTTATGATAAATTTTAATAACTGGACTTTCAGGGGCAGGGGGGAATGTGCACACACACATTTTTTAACTCTAATCCTTATTATTAACATATTCTTATGTCTATGTAATCAACCTAAAAAAATCAGTCCTTGATTTGTAGTGATTGCTAATTTCTGTGGTATACATACTCCATTGAAAATTTAATAATCAGTGCTCACCAGCTGGTTAGATATACTTCAGCACGTGCACACACACACACAAAGCAGAACAAACTCTAGGAGGGTTGATCTTGAAGAGACTGTTCAAGGAAAGCAAGGAAAGGATAAGAACCTGTGAATGGGTATGGGATGAAAGTGAAGAGGAATAGAGGAACAGAAATTACACTAAATTTAGAGCATGAGTGCTGAACATAATCCTTTCATTCTTTATAGAGAAGAAATGGGAAACAAATAGAAGAAAAGGTATAAGAGAAAAATATGGATAGATATACACAATTAGTAATAATTGTTGTGAATCTCAGTGGGATGAACTTACCTATAAAATGAAAGAAGATAGCATAATGGATTAGAAAGTAGAAAATAACAATATTGTTTACAAGACATACTTGAAACATAAAGATTCACACAGAGTTAAAGGGTTGGAGTTAAATTATTAGGCTTCAGATGATGTTTAAATAAATTAATTAAAAGCAAGGATAACAATCATAATCTCAGACAAAACATCAAATATAGACTTAATCAAATGAGATAAAGAAACTGCATTTTGCTGCAAGATGCCAATGAGAAGAAGTTATTATCAATATCAAAAGTATATGGGGGGCAGCTAGATGGCACAGTGGTTAAAACACCGGACCTGGATTCAGGAGGACCTGAGTTCAAATCCGGCCTCAGACACTTGACACTTACTAGCTGTGTGACCGTGGGCAAGTCACTTAACCCACATTGCCTAAAAAAAAAAAAAAAAAAAAAAAAGTATATGTAAGGGGCAGCAGCTAGGTGGCGCAGTGGATAGAGCGCTGGCCCTGGAGTCAGGAGGACCTGAGTTCAAACCCGGCCTCAGACACTTTACACTTACTGGCTGTGTGACCCTGGGCAAGTCACTTGGCCCCAATTGCCTCACTTAAAAAAAAAAAAAGTATATGTAACAGGGGCAGCTAGGTGGCTCAGTGGATAGAGCCCCGGCCCTGGAGTCAGGAGTACCTGAGTTCAAATCCAGCCTCAGACACTTAACACTTACTAGCTGTGTGACCCTCGGCAAGTCACTTAACCCCAATTGCCTCACTAAAAAAAAAAAAGTATATGTAACAAATGGCATAGAATCAAGAGTTAAGACAAATGTTAAATGAGTTACAGAGAGAAGTATACCACAAAATCATAATAGTGGGGGTAGAGAAACATCAATTTATCCTTTTCAGATCTAGGTAAATCCAACTAAAAAGTGAAGAAGAAAAAATGAAGGACTTGAATAGAAGTTTAGAAAAGTTAGTTATAATAAACCTCTGGATATTACTGGATAGTAATTTAAAAAAGTTAATCTGTTTCTCAACTGTGCATGGCACATTTTAAAAAATTGATCCCATATTAAGGTACAAAAAAACCACTCACAAATACCAAAAAGCAGAACCACTTAATATATCTTTTACAGACTACAATGCATTTTTTAAAAAGTATATAAATAAAGGGCTCCTGAAGAAAAAAATAAAAATTAGGGTTTAAATAATCATAAGCATTAGGTCAAAGAACAAATAATAGAAATAATTAATAATTTAATTAAACATGAGGTCAACGATGAGAAAGCATATGAAAAAAACTAATATATAGCCAAAGTAGTCTTTAGAAGGAAATTTGTATTTCTACTTATTTTCATCAATAAAAGAGAGAAAAAACAAATCGATGAATTGGTCATGCAACTGAAAAACCCTAGAAAAACAATAAATTTAAAACCTCAATTAAAGACCAAAATAGAAATCCTGACAATCAAAGAAGATATTAACTTCCTCCTTATCTCTACCTCCTGGCTTTCCTAGATTTCTTTAAGTCTCATAAAAAATCCTATCTTTTATAGGAAGCCTTTTAAAATCTCTCTTAATTCTATTCCCCTTTATCTTGTATATAGCTTTTTTGTTTGCTGTTCCCCATTAGATCATGAGCACTTTGAGGATGGGGACTGCCTTTCCTTCCACTCTTTTTTTTTTGTTATCCCCAGCTTTTTAGCACAGTGCTTAATCAATGTTCATTGATAGATTGAAAGCAAAATATTCCATTGAATTAATAAATAAAACTAGGGTCTTTTTTTAAAGAAAAGATACAATTAACCAATTTGATTTTTTTAAAAATACAATAACTATGGGGAAAACAGTCTGGCAGAAACTAGGCACAGATTGGCACCTCACACTGTATACCAATATAAGCTTGAAACAAACACTTAACTTAGACATAAAGAGTGACATCATAAACAAGTTAGAGAAGCAAGTAATGACCTGTTAAATTTAATGATAGGGGAAGAGTTCATAAGCAAATAAGAGACAGAGAGGCTCACAGAAGGCAAATGGACGTAAAATTTAAAGGATTTTGCGCAAACAAAATCAATGCAGCTAAGATGGAAAGAGTAACATTTAAGTAGAAAAATATTAGCATAATTTTTCTGATAAAGATTTACTTTCCAATAGATAATGACCAGGGAAACAATTCATATAATGATGATAGTATTATGAAATAAACATTAATAATAAGACTTAGGCACTCTGATTAATATAATGACAACAACAGATCCAGAGGATTTAGGATATAACACTGCCAAATAGAGAGGTGATAGAGCTCAGATGAAGGCTTTTTTTTTTTTTGTAAATAGCATTTTATTTTTTCCAATTACATGTAAAGATAGTCATCAAATTCATTTTTTTTTTTGGTGGGGCAATGAGGGCTAAATGACTTGCCCAGGGTCACACAGCTAGTAAGTGTCAAGTGTCTCAGGTCAGATTTGAATTCAGGTCCTCCTGAATCCAGGGCTGGTGCTTTGTCCACTGTGCTACCTAGGTGCCCCCAAATTCATTTTTATAAGATTTTGAGTTCCAAATTTTTCTCTCTCCCTTTCTTCCCTCCTCTCTCCCCAAGACAGCAAGCAATAGGATATTGCTTGTAAATGTCCAATCATGTTAAACATCTTTCCACATTAGTCAGAGACATTTTTTTAATATGGCCAATTTGTGAATTTTAATTTTTTATTTACCTATATATGCTTATGATGGGATTTGTTTTTCTTTCTTTCTTAATGTGTTTATGGGGAAGGGTTGAGGGAGAAAAGGCAGATGTTAGTTGACTGAAAATATTGATAACAGCAAAAAATTCTTGATCTAAATAATTTACTATCTTCAAAAATTATTCCAGATATATATACTGATTTTAAAAGAATGGCTATCTAATTGCATATCATAATCTGAATAGACATTTTTAGTCTATTTGGGTTTTTTTCCATAAGGATTGTTAAGACAATATCTTGAATAATCATGAAACTCACTGAGGAAGTTTTGTAATGTTTTGGGGCTTTATGAAATGAATAACATATCTGCAAACAGAAGAACTTTGAGGAATACTAGAGGAATTCTCTCTACTATTTGAACCCAGTGCAGGCTATCTTCTCTTTCAGTGACAATCACCTTTTGTGACCATGAATCTTTCACTTTTATGCTTGATTTATCTTAATAATCATAGGGTCATAGAACAAAGTTATCTCTCATATTTTTATATTTTTCAAAAGTATTATATGTATATGTACATGTATGACACATTTCTTATTAGTCTTTAAGTTCTCATTTTGTTCTATGTCAATTTTAAAAAATCAAATAAACAGCACAGAGGATAAAGTACCAGCCCTGGATTCAGGAGTACCTGAGTTCAAATCCGGCCTCAGACACTTAACACTTACTAGCCGTGTGACCCTGGGCAAGTCACTTAACCCCATTTGCCCTGCAAAAAAAAATCAAATAAATATATAACGATCTTATATTCTCTGCATCTTTGCATCAATTGTAGTACTAGAGATTACTATAATACACTGTAATGCATGATAAGTGACTATAATAAGTACATTATTAGAAAAATCAAAATGAAGTTGTATACGATATCTTGGGTAGGGTGGAGGAGTCATTCCCAATGGAGGTTTGAAGAAGAAAAGGAAGAGAAGGAGGTTGCATTTGAGTTGAGCTTTAAAAAAGAGTTAAAAATTCCACAGGTAGAGAGAAGTGGGAAGGGCAGTCTTAGCAAAAGGAAAAGCATGAATGAAAAAAAGGCATGGAGACAGTAAAAGCATACAACATATATAGGAGAAAATGAATACTTCAGTTGGTTGAAATATAGCATAAATGACAAGGGATAATGTGAGATAAAATTGGTAACATAGGATGGTATTAGATCAGATGAAGGTCCCTTTTAGCTTTAAACCCTATGATTTCTTTCTTTCTTTTTTGGTAAGTCAATTGGGGTTAAGTGACTTGCCCCGGGTCACACAGGTAGTAAGTGTGTAAAGTGTCTGAGGCTGGATTTGAACTCAGGTCCTCCTGCATCCGGGGCTGGTGCTCTATCCACTGTACCACCTAGCTGCCCCTTAAACCCTATGATTTCTAAGACTCCTTATAGTTACTCAGTGGAAACAACTAGGTGGCTACCTGGGTAGAACCCTGAGCCTAGAGTCAGGAAGACCTGAGTTCAAATCTGGTCTCAAGCCCTTACTAGCCATGTGACCATTGGCAAGTCATTTAATTTCTGTTTGCCTTAATCCACTAGAGAAGGAAATGGGGAACTACATCAGTATCTTTGCCAAGAAAACCTCATGAACTGTATGGTTCATAGGTCACAAAGAGTTGGACATGAGTGAACAACTAAACAACAGTTACTCAGTCCTTGCCCCAAGCATGCAGGAAGTGCAAATGTCAGCACCAGGCATGAACTCAGAGTGTCCTGGGTGTTGATATGGTGTCAAATACAAGCAACATGGATCAAGAGGTATTTCAACACATTAGTGAGAAACTTTGCCCACTCCTAGCTATGGTCACCTTTTTCTCCTGTTTTCTCTTGTGATGAAACTTTTGTATGAAACCTAGTTTGTTTGTTTGTTTGTTTTTTGCATGTTAAAGCCAAAATTTTTCAGGGGAAAAAAATTAAGGTACATTCAACATTTAGGCAATCAGTGATGAGAACATGGTTGCATCACAGAAAAATGAAAGAGAAAAAATAAATCCTATTTGCTAAATTGGTAAATTACTCAAAAATGTCACCTATGGTCTTAGAAGGTAAAGTAGGCTTGGGAAGAAGGGAGAGAGGGAGGGAAGGAAGAAGGAAGGAGGGAAGGAAGGAAAAGAAGAAAGGAAGGAAGGTTGAAAAGTAGGAAAGTAAGAAAGAGGACAGGAAAGAAGGAAGGAGGGAAAAAAGAAAAGAAAGGAAAGAAGGAAGGAAGGGAGGGAGGGAGGAAGGAGGGGAGGAAAGAGGAAAGGAAGGAGGGAAGGAAAGAAAACATGGAAGGTTGAAAAAAAGAAAGGAAAGAAAGAAGGAAGAAAGGAGGAAGGAAGGGGGAGGAGAGGAAGGAATGGAGGAAGGAGGGAAGGAAGCATTGTACTGAGTTCTTTTCAAATATTATCTCATTTGATCCTCACAACCTTAGGCAGGTACTAAGCTTTGGCAAGCCTCCCAGTGGCTGGGGTCCTTTCCCTTTTGACAGATGAGGATTATGACTGCATTCTATAAGAGTAAGTGAAACTGATGTGAAAGGGTTCTCAGAAAAAGGCACTAGACAGGGTGTCCCAAACATATTAGTGCAGTTTTAACCTATTAAAGCATAAATAATTAATTTCATTAAAAATTTTAATAGCTTTAAATTCTACTAAGACTTTTTATAAACACACAAGGTCTATATTTTCTCTTTCTTATGTTGAGTAGTCAGGATATAACTTTTTTTTTTTGCTGTTGCCTGCCCATTAAGCCTTAAAAATATTATTCCCTTTTCTTTGTTTCTTTCTTTCAGGGCAATGGGGGTTAAGTGACTTGCCTAGGGTAACACAGCTAGTAAGTGTCAAGTGTCTGATGCTGGATTTGAACTCAGATCCTCCTGAATCCAAGGCCGGTGCCTTATCCACTGCACCACCTAGCTGCCCCCAAAAATATTATTCCTAAGGGAAGAGTCCTACTAGTCCTACTCTGATGCCTCATCTCATGAAATGGAGGTAACCCAGGTGATCTGAGTTTAGTGAGGCACAACCTCTATCAGGGCCAAGTAAGAAAGGAATCAAGTCCAGTGAACCTCATCCCTAGAAGGTTGGCCGCCAGAAAATGGACTATTTTGTCCATAGTGAGTGACTCATCAAGGAGAGATTGAACTCTACACCTGTGGAGGGACCATCCATGCTGGTAAAATTCCAGGTCTTTTGAAGCAGTGAAGTGAAGAGTCAGACTCTGGTTAGATAGGTTTTATTGGTGTAACACTTGATTGGGAGCTGCCAGGTTCCCCTTCACTGAAAGTTTTCAAACAAAGCTAGGCACATTATAGAAAGGAGTCTTGTTTCCATTGGTTGGACTAAGTGACCACTGAGGTCCCTTCCAACTCTGTAATTTTGTTGTTCAAACATTTATTCCCCATATGCTGTTTGGACATAACACCAGAGAAGGCAAAAGCTGGGCAAATATTCATCTGCCTTGATGGATACAGAGGCCAATCAAATAATCCAGTCTCCCAGTTTGGTATTTGTCTTTCTCTTAAATTCCTGGTTTGGCTATGTTCATTATTCAAAGGATTTAGCTAACTGCCACATCCCTAATTTATCTGCTGTTCTGTGGACATAGCCATAGAAACTAGCCCAGATGCCTGGGGAGGGACCATCCATGTGGGTAAAACCCTAGACCCATCCATTTGTAGGCTTGTAATTTAATAGCACAGCATCTCTGTGGTTAGTAATGGATAAGATCTTTATTGGTTGATTAAAATAGAAACTTTTGGGTGACCTAAGTTTCACCTAAGTGAAACTTCACAGTCTGCAGCTATTTTTTTGAAGTCTTTTTTTTTTTTTTTAGTGAGCCAATTGGGGTTAAGTGACTTGCCCAGGGTCACACAGCTAGTAAGTGTTAAGTGTCTGAGGCCAGATTTGAACTCAGGTACTCCTGATTCCAGGTCTGGTGCTCTGTCCACTGCACCACCTAGTGCAGCTATTTTTTTGAACCCTCCAAATGATCAGTGTAAGGGATGTGTGGAATTCTATGATCTCTTACTGCCAAAGTCAGAGTGAGGGTGAGACAACCAGGGATCCACCTCAGGGTGTCTGTCAGGCAAAGCCAACCTCCAGGGGGCACACTTCCTTTCTTACAATGGAGCTCCAGCCTACGACCTGCACATTTCGAGGTCCTTTTCTGTTTGCACATCAATTCTGAGCCATAAGCTCCCAAAGACCTGTCTCTTTGGCTCTTCTCTACTAAGGCCCATTTTCATGCCCTACATCCCCCCCCTGCCTGTTACCTCCTCCCTTGATTTCCTCTTGGGAGTAAGGGTTCATTGGCTATATAGTGGGGCGGGGGTGGGGCGTTTAAGGTCAGAATGTTTAGACATCAGTACTGGGGCAAATCACCATTCATGCTTTATAGGAATCCAGGCATCAAATTGGCTATTTCATGAATGCAAGCAAGCACTCTGTCAAAACCACTTTAATGATAGATATTGGAGTAAACAGCTGTTTCTATATAATTTTAATTATAACATACAGATGCTCAAGGAGTCAGTGACATGAAAAAAAAATCTTATGTGTGAACTAGAAACTTTATGTGAGCTACAAACTTCCAAGCAAAGATTTCTCCTCTGATTGTGAAATGATCTCTGCCTCACAGAAACTGTTAGCAGAACAGCTGTTCAGTAACAATGATTGATCTGTTTGTCATCATAGATTGCAATTGGAAGTTTAAAGCCTCCACCCCTCTGAATGGAAAATTCTCCCCCTCCTCCCACTTCAAACAGAGTATGCTCATTTAAGTCGCAAAGCCTTTTCTGTTAAAATCTTCCAAAAGAAAGTGATCTACATTGAATAATAACAAGGAAGCAGGAAAGTGATAACAAATTAGAAAGTCAGGAAGAGTATATTGGCCATTAGGAAACCTACAGGATTGAACCAGGATAGCCCTTTTTCCTCCCTCATCCTAGGCCATCAATCCCCAAAGTACTGTGCCATGCACAGACTAAACAATGAGCAAATATTTGTTGATGATGGATGTTCTTCCCTCCTAGGATTTGAATGTTTAACAGGAGGGATGAGCAAAGAGCAGGAGGGAACCTATGTCACAAATCAAAAGGCAGAAGGATTTTGTAACATTTCAACTATTAATTACACTGCTGAGTAGGGTATCTTGCATGGATTTGGGGCTCAGTTGTTATATGTTAAATGAAAGAATGAATGTTGATATAATGAACAGTTTTACAAGTAAACCTGAATGCATCTCAGTAGGGCTTATATTTGCCCACCTGGAAAAACAAAACTGAAAAGCTAATATGCATCATGG
This sequence comes from Dromiciops gliroides, assembly GCF_019393635.1. NCBI lineage: Eukaryota > Metazoa > Chordata > Mammalia > Microbiotheria > Microbiotheriidae > Dromiciops > Dromiciops gliroides. Next base: position 367,419,570 of record NC_057864.1, on the reverse strand, counting down.
TGGGTGGTAGGTGGTAGAATCTCATCACCTGGCAAAATTAAATAAACTAAAACCATCACTAAAGATATCAGCCTCTACATATAAGAAGATCTACCAGATTGATTTGTGTTTATTGTACTTTGAGTTAAACTATAAACATTCAAAGGCAGATGCTTTTATAAAAGGAAATGTAAAATGCCATTCATAAAGTATTGTCCTTATGGCAATTTGTGGTTGTGAATTTTCAGTAACTCCTATTTATCCTTGGAAATCTTTTGGGGTGGTTGTTGCTTGTTGTTTGTTGTTGTTTTTCCACCTTCCTCTCTGATTCAACTTGTTCATGGCTTCTTTCAGGATTTTTGTTCCCCCCTCCTCAAATTTTCCTGAAGCACTTGGTCTAGAATTCCAATTTAGTAGAGATTAGCTGGCATCAATATGACATTTTAAGGTCAACAAAGTGTTTTATATCCACTCTCATTTTGAGCTTCACAACAACCCTATGAGATTCATTCTACAGGTATAATTAGCCTCCCTTAATCACCTCATAAACAAATTAGAGAAACATGGGGAAAAAATCCAAAAACAACCTAACACAAATCTGTGGATAGAAGAAAAGTTCATGACCAAAAAAGGGAAAGAGAAGATCACAGAAGATAAAACAGATAATTTTTATTACATACAATTTAAAAGGTTTTGCACAAACAAATCCAATAAAGCTGGGATTAAAAGAGTAACAATTAACTGGGGCAAAAATCTTTGCAGCAAGTTTCTCTGACAAAACTCTCATTTCCAAACTACTGAATCTTAAAATCATGCCAAGATTTTTGGGACATTATCTAATGAAATAATTTAAATTTATAAAAATAAGAGCTACTCCTCAATTGATAAATGGACTAAGGATATGAACAGGCAATTCTCAAGGGAAGAAACCCAGGCTATCTATAGTCATATCAAAAAATAACTAACAATTAGAAATATGAAAATTAAAGCAATTTTGGAATTCCATCTATCAGAATGGCAAAAATAACATGCACAAAAAGAAATGGATACATTTGGAGGAACAGTGGGAAAACAGGAACATTGATGCAGTGTTGATGGACCCATGAATGGGTACAAACATTCTGGAAAGCAATTTGGAATCATCCATGGCACCCTTTGGTCCAGCTATACCACAGCTAGGCCTATACTCAAGAGAGATCAAAGAAATTGGAAAAGGTCATATATGTACAAAACTATTTGTTAGCGTATTTTTTTGTAGTGGCAAAAAAACTCCAGCTGGAAACAAAAGGGGATACCAAGCAAATAATGAATGGCTGAATATGTTGTGGTATATAAATGTGATGGAATATTTATAAGAAGTGAAGGAAAGATGGTTTCAAACAGACATGGAAAGACATATGAACTGATATAGAGCAAAGTGAGCAGAACCAGACTAATTTATATGCTGTAGCATCAATATTATAAAAGCAAAAAAAAATGGAAGGCTTTTATGAGTTGATAAAGAATAAAATCAGCACAAGTAGGAGAATACTTTATATGATAACAACACTATAAAATAGACCTGCTAATTAAAAAAAAATTTTAAATGGAGAGAAGGGAGAGGTGCTACAGATATGGGATGTTATATACACTTACAGATGATCAGTTGTTTTTCAGTCACATACAATTCTTTATGACCCCATTTGGAATTTTCTTGGCAAAGATACTCCAGTAGTTTGCCATTTCCTTCTCCAGATCATTTTATAGATAAGGAAACTGAGGCAAACAGGGTTAAGTGATTTGTCCAGGGTCACATAGCTAGTCAATGTCTGAGGCTAGATTTGAACTCAGAAAGATGTGTCTTTCTGATTTCAGGCCCAGAACTCTATCCATTGTGCCACCTAGATGCCCTTGGATTCCCTTCTACCATACCCATAACCAGTTGTCATCATTCTATGACCATGGTTTTCTGAGGATGCCCACTCCACTTTGGGACAACTCTAATTGTCAGGGAGTGTGCCTCTTTTAATCCTAGTTTTGCCCTCTGGGCCCAGACATGATAGTGAGCATGCCATAGGCTCACAGGGTGATAAAATAATAGGTTTAAATTTGAAATGGACCCTATAGATCATTGTGTAAACCATTTCATTTTACAGATGAGGAAACAGGCCCACAGACATGTTGACATGGTTTGTATTTGTATCCTCAGAGCTTAACATAATACTTGAATCATAATAAGTACTTAATAAATGCTTTTCATTTGCTTATTCATTCATCATTTCATTCATTTATTAAGTATTGAGTGTTGTCACCAGAACCACCTTGATTGAAAATTCATAATAGGGTAGATATACTACACATAACTTTCTCCTCAATTTGGACTACAGATTTTTTTTTAATAGTCAAGCAGCTAGGTGGCACAGTGAATAGAGCACTGGGCCTGGAATCAGGAAGACTTGAGTTCAAATCTGGCCTAAGAAACTTTCTAACTATGGCCTCACATCTGAGCTCACAAAATGTTCCTCCCAGCAGGGGGTGTTATTCCAACTCTCACACTATGTGACCCTGGACAAGTCACTTAAAAAAACCTCAACCCTCTGCCTCAGTTTTCCCATTTGTAAAACAAGGAACATAATAACATATACATCCCAGGGTTCTTGTGAGGGCCAAATGAGATAATAGTTGTAAAGAGCTTGGCCAAATGCCAGGCACATAGTGGACCCTTAATAAATACTTATTTTCTTCCTTCTTAATAAGTTGCTGAATAAGATATTGCCTGTCTTGCATGCTTATAATCAAGATGAATGTAGACCACAGATGGTCTCCCTACAGAAAGAAAAAACTAGGCCAGCACTCCCTGAGTGTTGGAGAACATAAATAATGAACAGAGTTTATGGCCTCTTCAGATTCCATTTCTGATTATGCTTATTTCTTCTGCTTTAAAAAACAGAAAAAGAAAAAGGAAGGGGGCATAAATTAGAGAAACAAAAAACATTCAATGGCAGTTCACCAGAAACACCGCAAGCATAGCTCCAGTGATGTTGCTCGAACAGTATTAAGTTGTAATTAAACCAGAGAATGATGAATGAAATTACCTCTCCATGGTTCAATATTGAATGAAAGGATGCCAGGAAGAATGATAGCAAGTCTTCTCTGAAGTCATTATCCAAAAGAAATACCTTCCTGGGGACAATAGATAAAAATGTTTGACATCTACAAAAAATAACCATGTTTGACAAAAATAAAGCTGGAACGAGGACAATCGTTACAAAACAAAGAATAAGTGTTGCTAACACAGTAAGCTAAAAGCAGAAGGCAGGAGAGGTATTGCTTTCAGCATTATTAATTCCAATTCTTAGAAGGCCATTTGCCTTGACAACTTTATAGGAAAAGCATCCAGAAAGGTTAGAAGTTAGTTGAAATTGAAACCAAATGACCAGTGAATGAAAGGTAGTGTGGGGTTTGGGGGATAGGAGTGGGGAGGGGAGACGGTGTTTGCCATTGGAAGATAAGGTGTGGAGATTTCACGTGTTGAGAACACCTGGTATCTTTTGCCAATTTTGCTAATGACAATGATGATGAGGTATCAAGTATGCTCAGCTGTGAGGAATGATTGACATACAAGGGACCATATAAAAATTCAACAGGACCTGATAACATCCATCATCATTTTTAAATCCTCTACTAATGAGGCAAATTAAGAACAGGGCAAAACAGTCATAAGAGATCCCCTCCAGCAATCTGCCATTATTTGTAGTGAAATTTGTAATGTAAAATGGAGCTTTGGGCCCCTTCAAACTTGGGGACACTGGGACAACTGCTCTTTCTGCTTCTATGTTAATGTATGTTTTGCTTTGTTTAAAGTGAGAGGCAGTACTTGAGATATAATGGAAAGGACCATGAACATGACTTAAGATAACCTGGAATTGAATGTTGATTCTTAAACTTACCTAGTGGTGTCACTGAAAAAAAGAGATATAACCACTTAGCCATGGTTTTCTCTTTAAGTGCTATTAAAAGGAGTCTTTTGAAAAAAAATTATTTATTTAATTAAATTTTTTTGGCAGGGTGATGAGGATTAGTTAAGTGACTTGCCCAGGGTCACACAACTAGTTAAGTGTCAAGTGTCTGAGGTTGAATTTTGTAATGGAATTTATTAATTTGATCATTGACAATGCTATGCTAAGATTTAGTAAAAATACAGCAATTCAAACAGTTAAAGAAGTGAATCCAGCTTTCCAGACCAGAGTTCAGAATCCAGTTTTTCCAGACCAGAATCCAGACCAGAGTCCAGAATCCAGTTTGACATCTTACCACTTCAAGAAGACAAGAGAACTCAGAGACTTTATATGTTTTGTTAGTTTTTACTATCTCCTTTCTGTTATAATATACACTATCTGTAACATGTACTCTCTGCAGAGGCTCTCCCTTTGCAAGACTAATGTCAAAGCGTTGGTTTATGAGGACAAAAAAAATCGCCCCTCTGGACAAAACTTCCCTCTCTTCCTTTTCTATATTGTTGTTCACATATTATTAGTTAGCAATAGTTATTATATTCTTTTTACTGTTCTGTCAAGGAAATATTTTGTTTCTTGAGGAACAAAAGGGGGGTATGTGGTAAAAAGTTTTAACAGTCGGTTAGATAATGGAGAGACGCCAGTTTTTTTTAGGACCACCCTTTTGGGGAGGAGACCAACAGCATGAACTACGCACACCAGTCCGCCTGCTGAGCCCTCGACTTCCGGGGTGCGAGCTTAAAAGGCAAGGAGAGAACGGAAGTGGGGCTTTTTTCCTGCTCTGCTGGTCTCCTGGCTGCGCTGCACAGACAGACACTGACTGGAGTTCGACTCGGCCCGGCTCTCAGTTAACAGCACACGCTCGACTCGGTCTCTCTCTTTCTCCCCAAAGGTGGCCTTGGGTTTTGGTGAGTTTTATATGGACTATAGACTAAGCCTAGACTTAAGACGATTTGTATTGTATTTCTACTTTCCTATCCTTCTAATCAACATCACCTTGTGACTACCATACAATAAAAGCTCTAACTAGAAAACCAGAAGCTTCTTCCATTTACTAGTCTGGGAGGTAAAATAAGGGAAAGGTTAAGTAGGGGAGATTTATGATCTAATATCCAATTTTAAATCTCACAGTTTGAACTCAGGTCCTCCTGAATCCAGGGCCGGTGTTTTATCCATTGCGCCATCTAGCTGCTCCAAAAGGAGTCTTTGTTAGGGGAAATAGTGTGATGTAATGGGAAAAGCATTAGCTGGGCATGGTGATACATACCTGTAATTCCCTGCTACTGGGAAGGCGGAGGCCAGTGGATATCTTGAGTTTAGGAGTTTTATGCTGCAGTAGGGCTATATCTGATTGGTTGTCCACACTAAATCCAGTGTCACTACAGTGAGCCCTCTAGAGTTGTGAGCAACCTGGCTGGCAAAGGAGGGACAAACAGGCCCAGATCAGATAAAAGGAGCAGGTCAAAGCTTCCATGCTGATTAGCAGTGGTGTCAGGCCCATGGATGGCCCAGGAAGTGGACGGGGTGGTAGACCCTAGGTTAAGAACTCTGGATTAGACGGTACCTAGAACCACAAATCTCACCAGATCAGATCACTCACAGCATGAGGGCATTTGATAGCTAATATTCCCTTATCCTGTGGTTCTAAGGGGAATAGAAGACATAGTACCTGATTTCGAGGAGTTTATGATTTCTTTGGAGAGGAGGAAGAAACAAAGTTGTGGTCAATGATGCCAATTATTGCAGAAAGCTCAAGAAAGATTAGGATTGAGAAAAGTGTAGCAGATTTGGCAATTAGGAGATTACTGGTAACTTTGGAGAGGCCAGTTTCATTTGAGTGAAAAAGTCAGAATCCAGATTTCAAAGGCTGAGAAGTGAATGAAAGGATAAGAAGTGGAAGCAATGAGTGTAGATACCTTTTTCTATGACTTTGAACGTGAAATGAAGGAGAAGTATAGGATTCTACCATAAGGGAATGGGGGGGTCTAGTGAGGGTTATCTGAGGATTGGAAAGAAGTGGTCATGTTTGTAGACAGCAGGATAGGAACCAGTGGGTAGGAAGAAGAGTGAAGATTAGAAAAAGGGAGAGGATAGTTGAGGGAACAGTCTGCTAGAGAAGTTGGGATGGGGGAGGGGAGGGGAGGGGATCGATGACATTTGTAGACGGGTTGGCCTTGTTGAGGAGAAGAATGTCCTGTTTATTGGAGACTGGAGGAGAGAGAGAACAATGGTTGACATCAAAGGTTTCTGAAATGTAAGAAAGGGAGAGGAGGGAACTCATGATGAATGGTTTCAATTTTCCAAGTAAATTAAGAAAGGCCTCAAATGAGAGAACTGGGGATAATATCATATTGGAAGCTTGAGAAAAGAAAATAAGGTTTGGAACAGTTTGCGTAGAAAGTGGATAGAAAATCAATTAGCAAACAATAAAAAGTTTGCCTTACTGTGAGGTTGATGGATAATGTCAACTTATAGTGGATCCAGTTAACAGAGTTTATAACTTCCTCCGGCTCTCTCCTATGGCATGTAAATAGAATCAGAGGAGGCAGGAGGATGGTGAGAATAATCCTGGCTTAAAATTTGGTGAGGCAAGAGCAGCAATTAGACATGGGAGTTAATGATTTGGGAATAAAGTAGAGGTTGAATTGGTTATCTATAATTCTGAGATTGGGAAGGGAGGAAAATAAAGTCAGGGAAGGGTTGATAGTCTGAGAAAGCAATGAAAAGTAGAAGAATTGAGGGGTCATAGTGAGAATGAAGAATAGCTTTAGGAGACATGAAGCACAGGGAAAGACAGGATGATAGGAGGTTTTCATCAGATAAATAAATCCCCCATAATGTACATCTTCCTTATCCATACCTCTAAAAATCTGTAATTTCCTTTGTGACATCACAAAGGGGTACTGGGTGTTTGGTTTTAGCTCATTAATTTGTCAGTGACTCTAACAGTGTCTGGTACATAGTAAATACTTAATATATGCTTGTTGATTGACTCATGCTTGAACTTTTCCTCACTGTTTGCTGAAGATGTCTAAAATTATGAACTTTTCACCAGCCTGCAATGTCCTCTTTCCCTTCAAAAATATCAGACTCAGCAAATACAATTGGCCAGAGCAAACCCAAGGTGCTTTTTCTACCCCCAAATGACCTCCTAACACAGCTTTTCCCCTTGCTTCCTTTTCCTTATGTGACCCTAGTCTAGGATAGAAACCTCTAAACTTTTTTGACCATATACTGCCATCAGTAAAAAACTGGAGGGTACATACTCCGATGTTATTTATTTGTAGATATGTCCCTGAACCATTGCTTTAATATATTGTGTACATTGTGGAATATTTGTAAAACATAAGGTTTTGTTTTGTTTTGTTTTTTGCAGGGCAATGGGGGTTAAGTGACTTGCCCAGGGCCACACAGCTAGTGAGTGTCAAGTGTCTGAGGCCGGATTTGAACTCAGGTCCTCCTGAATCCAGGACTGGTGCTCTATCCACTGTGCCACCTAGCTGCCCCCTAAAACATAAGTTTTTAAAGGATGAGAAACATTTAAAATATTTTTATTGTCTTTATTAATAGTACCAAAACACTTTTCCTCTTAAAAGCAATAGGATTGAGTATGCATCATGATTATAAAAATAAAACCCTTTTGTATGGCTTTTGGATAAGGACTTATAAAAAATAATAGTTTGTTAATAATAATTGTTTCTTTGATCAAAGTAAAGAGCAAATCAAGTGAATTTCTTTTTCTAGACACTTTGTCATCATTGAAAGAGACACGATACAATGATCAAATAGTAATAACAGTCAATGAACATAGATTTTAAGCAGAAATCATGGAGGAATTCACTACATATAATGCAAAAACAATAAGCAAAGGTGAGTTATCTCTGGTTTTCAGCAGAAAGTTTTCAATATTAACCAATCATTTTCTTTACATATTTCTGATAATGTACAGTATTATACCTTAATTCGTATTCATATTTGATTGTGTTGTGTTTTTATGTTGTTAAGAAAGTAAGGATGCCAGTTTGGCTGGACCACAGAGTATAGGAAGGGGAGTAATTTGTAATAAAGTTGTAAAGGTAGACTAGAGTCAGTCTGTGAAGGGGTTTATATGCTACAGCAACATACACTTTATCAAAGAGACAATGGGGAAGCACTAGAGAGAAAGCCACAGTGGACCTGTGCTTTAGGAAAATGACATTAGCAAGTATGTGGATGAGAATGAGTTAGAGTGCTGAGAGACTTCAGGTCAAGGTGATCAATTAAGAAATTATTGCAATAGGTTAGGTTGGAGGTAAAAGAACAAAATTTGGCAGCTGCTTCCATATGCAGACTGAAAGAAAGTGAAGAATTGAGGTTGATACTGAAGTTGTAAACTTGGGTGATTAGAATAATGGTGGCATCTTCAACAAGAATAGATGATTTCAGTAGAGGAGTAGGTTTGAGGAGAAAGATACACTAATGCTATTTCAAAATCGGATATATGGAGCATTAAACTTCCCCTTTTAACTTTTCCCTTTTACATATAATCTCCCAGACCACTAAGAAAAAGGAGGCTATGAGCTTTAATCTGTAAGGGATTAATTTTTATTGCTTGGGAATTAATTAGACAACAAAAGGTGATACCAATTAGGGAAATAGGAAAGTAGAAGTACAGATGAATGGCCTTAGATCTAAACTTAGTCTATTTTCCTTTATAAAACTCACCGAATCCCCAACTTCCCGCCAGGCCTCAAACCAGCACACTCAAAGCCGAACACCAACCACGTGTTTCCGAACTCCTCTCGCCCGCGTGTGCCACCATGGCTAAGTTTAACAGCCAGAGAACACCAACTTCCGTTCCTGCCCTTACTTTTAAGTTCGTGTCCTGGAAGTTCCTCACGTTCGAGTTTTCCTTCCAAAAGGGGAGGTCCTTCAAAAGCTGCTTCAGTAGCATGCGCAATCTCTCAAATGATTCAGCTAAAACTTCTAATATTAATCTTTACCACAAATAATTTTTACCACACTATCTTCTATGCAACTCTCTGTGTACCATCTAAAAAATACCTTTACATGTAATTAGAAAAAATTTTTAAAAAATAAAATAAAAATACCAAAAAAAGAAACTCAGAAATGCACAATATATGTGTATATATATATATGTATAATATTGTATAATGTCAACATATTTTACCTTTTAACAACATAATAATTAAGACTTCTGTGGTACAAAGAGAGGGCTAAAACATTTTACTCAGATTTTTCACGGGGGTGCTAATCCTCTAACTCCCTCAATGTGGAAGAAACAACTGTTTATCTTTTCACACCCCTTTCATCAGTGTTTATGGTCAACATCACTGTATAGCTGTGGAAGGCTCATCCTCAGAGCAGTTTGATTAAAAGCCCCCTCCCATTTTTGTTTAACATGTTACCTTAGAGTAGTTTCGATTTGCATTTCTCTAGTAGTGATTGAGAAAATTTTTTTCATCTGGCTGTAGATAGCTTTAATTTCTCTATTTGAAAACTGCCTGTTCATATCCTTTGACCATTTTTCAATTGGGGAATGACTTGTATTCTTATATATTTGATTCTGTTCTCTATGTATTTTGGATATGAGGCCTTTATCAGAAACACTGACTGTGAAAAAATTTTCCCAGCTTTCTGCTTTCCTTCTAATCTTGTTTGCATTGGTTTTGTTTGTGCAAACCCTTTTTAATTTAATGCAGTCAAAATGACCCATTTTACATTTAATAATATTCTATATTTCATCTTTGATCACAAATTCTTCCCCTCTCCATAGATCTGACAAGTAAACTATTCCTTCCTTTTATAATTTGCCTATGGTTTCACCCTTAATGTATAGATCATGTACCCATTTTGACTTTACTTTGGTGTCCAGTGTAAGATGTTGGTCTATGTCTAGTTTCTGCCATACTATTTTCCAGTTTCCCAGAAGTTTTTGTCAAATAGTGAGTTCTTATCCTGGAGGCTAGAGTCTTTGGGTTTATCAAACAGGAGATTGCTATATTCATTTACTGCTGTGTTTTGTTTGCCTAACCTATTCCACTGATGGTTTCTGCTTTATAATATAGTTTTAGATCTGGTATAGCTAGGCCACCTTCGTTTGCATTTTTTTTCACTAATTCCCTTGATATTCTTGACCTTTTATTCTTCCATATGAGTTTTGTTATTATTTTTTCTAGCTCTATGAAATAATTTTTGGTAGTTTGATTGGTGTGGAACTGAATAAATAAACTAATTTAGGTAGAATTGTAATCTTTATTATATTAGCACATAGTTTGGACAGTATTGGAATTAATTGTTCTTTAAACATTTGGTAGAATTCACAGTAAACATATCTAGCCCTGGAGATTTTTTCTTAGGGAGGTCATTGATGGCTTGTTCAATTTATTTTTCTAAAATGGGCTTGCTTAAGGATTTTATTTACTCTTCTGTTAATCTGGGAAGTTTATATTTTTGTAGATATTCATCCATTTCCTTTAGATTTTCAAATTTATTGGCATATAGTTGGGAAAAACAGCTCCTAATTATTGCTTTAATTTCCTCTTCATTGATGATGAGTTTGCCCTTTTCATTTTTGATGCTGGTAATTTGGTTTTCTTCTTTCTTTTTTTAAAATCAAATTAACCAAAGTTTTATCATGTTATTGTTTTTTTTCATAGAACCAGCTCTTAGTTTTATTTATTAATTCTATAATTTTCTTACTTTCAATTTTATTAATTTCTCCTTTAAGTTTCAGAATTTCTAATTTGGTATTTAATTGGGAATTTTTAATTTGTTCTTTTTCAAGTTTTTTTAGTTGTATGCCCAATTCATTGATCTCCTCTTTCTCTATTTTATTCATTTGGCATTTAGAGATAAAAATTTTGCCTAAGAACTGCTTTGGCTACATCCCATAAGTTTTGGTATGTTGTCTCATTGTCATGCTCTTGGATGAAATGATCGTTTCTATGATTTGTTGTTTGACCCACCATTCTTTAGGATGACATTATTTAATTTCCAATTAATTTTTGATCTATCTTTCCAAGGCTCTTTATTACATATATTTTTTTATTGCATCATGATCTTTTTCTTTTCTTTTTTTTTTTTTGAGGCAATTGGGGTTAAGTGACTTGCCCAAGGTCACACAGCTAGTAAGTGTTAAGTGTCTGAGGCCGGATTTGAACCCAGGTACTCCTGAATCCAGGGCCGGTGCTCTATCCACTGCGCCATCTAGCTGCCCCCTGCATCATGATCTGAAAAGGATGCATTTACTATTTCTGCCTTTCTGCATTTGACTGTGAGGTTTTTATACCCTAGTACATGGTCAATTTTTGTATACATGCTGTATACTGCTGAGGAAAATGTATATTCTTTTTTGATCCCCATTCAGTTTTCTCCAGAGGTCTATCATATTTAATTTTTCTAAGATTCTATTCACCTCCTTAACTTCTTTCTTATTAATTTTGTGGTTAGATTTATCTAGTTCTGAGAGGGGGAGGTTGAGGTCCCCCACTAATATAGTTTTGCTATTTCTTCCCGTAACTCACTTAACTTCTTTAAGAATTTGGATGCTGTACTACTTGGTGCATACATAGTTAGTATTGATATTACTTCATTGTCTATGGTACCTTCCTTTTCTCTTTTAATTAGGTCTACTTTTGCTTTTGCTTTGTCTGAGATAAGAATTGCTACCTCTGCTTTTTTCACTTCAGCTGAAGTGCAATATATTCTCTGCTCCAGCCTTTTACCTTTACTCTTGTGTGTACCTCTCTGCTTCAAATGTGTTTCTTGTAAACAACATATTGTAGGATTCTTGTTTTTAATCCACTCTGCTGTCCACTTCCATTTTATGGGTGAGTTCATTCTATTCACATTCACAGTTATGATAACTAACTGTGTATTTCCCTGCATCCTATTTTTCCCCTTGTTTATACTTTTATCTTTCCTTTCTCCCTGTCCCTTCTCACCAGTGTTTTGTTTCTGGTTACCAACTCCCTCAGTCTACCCTCCCTTCTATCAGCCCCATTTCCCTTATGTCCTTTTCCCTTTCAATTTCTAGTTTTGCCTTCCCTTCTATCACCCCACCTCCTTTTTGCCCTTTCCTCTTTCCCCTTCTAGTTTCACCCTCCTTTCTATCAGCACCCCACCCTTTTCTTTCCCCTTTCCCCTTTTACTTCCCTATAGTGTAAGACAAAATTCTATACCCAAGTGTGTATGTTATTCCTTCTTTGAGCTAACTCAGATGAGAGTTAAGGTGAAAATAATGCTCACCCCTCCCTTCTTTCCCTCCCTTATAATAGGTTTTTTTTTTGTGCCTTTTCATGTGATGTGATTTACTTCATTCTGCCTTCCCTTTCCTCTTCTCCCAGTATAATCCTTTTTGTTATCCCTTAAGGATTTTTTTTTAATATCATCACATCAGAATCAACTTATACCCACACCTTTGGTTTGTGTGTGTACTCCTCCTTTCTGCCTTAATAAAGATACAATTCTCAAGAGTTGCAAGTATCTTTTTCCCATTTAGGGATGTAAACATTTTAACCTTATTGAATGACATGTTTTGGTCCCCCCCCCATTTTACCTTTTCATGCATCTCTTCAGTCTTGTATTTGTAGATTGAATTTTCTGTTCAGTTCTGGCATTTCATTAGGAAAGTTTTAAAGCCCCCTATTTCAATGAATGCCCATCTTTAACCCTGAAAGATTATACTTAATTTTGTTGGGTAGTACATTCTTGGTTGTAATTCCAGTTCCTTTGCCCTCCAGAATATCATATTCTAAGCCCTCAGATCTTTTAATGTTGAAACTGTCAGCTCCTGTGTAATCCTAATTGCTGTTCCTTGATATTTAAATTTTCTTTATGGCTGCTTGCATTACTTTCTCCTTTACTTGATAATTCTGGAATTTGGCTACAATATTCCTTGGAGTTTTCCTATTGGGATCTCTTTCAGGAGGTGATTGGTGGATTCTTTCAATGACTACTTTTTCCTCTGGTTCTAAGACATTGAGGCAGTTCTTGGTAATATCATGACATATGCTGTCTAGGCTCTTTTTTTATCATGGTGCTCAGGTACTCTCATTTTTCTTAGATTTTTTCTCCTGGATCTATTTTCTAAGTCTATTGTTTTTCTGAAGAGATATTTTATGTATATTCTTTTGATTCTGCTTTACTTCTTCTTGTTGTCTCATTGAGTCATTAGCTTCCATCTCCCCAGTTCTGATTATTTAGGAATTATTTTCCCCAGTCAGCTTTTGCATCTCCTTTTCCATTTGGCCAAGTCCATTTTTTAATGAGTTGTTTTCCTTGGTCAATTTTTGTCCTCCTTTTTCCAAGCTATTGACTCTCTCTTGCATAACTCATTTCTTTTCCCAATTTTTCTTCTATCTCTCTTATTTGCTTTATAAAATCCTTTTTGAGCTCTTCCAAGAGGGCTTTTTGGTTTTGAGACCAATTCCTCTTCCCCTTTAAGACTTCACACGTAGGCGTTTTGACATTGTTGTCCTCCTCTGAGTTTGTTTTGATCCTCCCTGTCACCATAGTAATTATCTATAGTGAGGGTTATTTTCTGTTTCCCATTCATGTTTTAGCCTCTTGCACCTTTTAAGGTTGAGCTCTGTTCCTGGAGTATAGTTTGCACTGTCCCAAGCTTCTTTTGCTGGAGGTCAGGGGCTGAGTCACAAGCTTTTTGCTCTGCAGCATCAGCAGCTTGCAGCTTTCTCATTGCACTGGAATGGACCAGCCTAGTTGAGCCTGTTAGGTAGCAAATATTCCAACTGGCAGATTGCCTTCTGTGTTGAGGCTGGAGGTCTCACAACTGGCCTGTTGTGCCACTAGCTTACTGAGCTAGGACCAAGGGTCCTCAGCTGCTGATATGTGCTGTAACTAAGAGCCTTTTTTTTTTTTGCAAGGCAATGAGGGTTAAGTGACTTGCCCAGGGTCACACAGCTAGTAAGTGTCAGGTGTCTAATACCATATTTAAACTCAAGTCCTCCTGAATTCAGGGCCAATGCTTTGTCCACTGTGCCACCTAGCTGCCCCATAACTAAGAGCCTTTTGCTGGTTTGCCCAGACACCCTCTGCACTGAGCTGCGCTCCCCTTTTACCCAAATGAGACAGACTTTTCCTGAAGATCTTCTAGATTATCTTAAGACAGAAGATTATTTCACTCTGATTTTGTTTGTTTTGTTTTTTTGTTTTTTGCAGGTTTTACAACTCCAGAATTTATTGAGAGGCTTAATTTAACATTGTTTCTGAGGGAAATTTGGGACACCTCAGGCAGCTTCCTGCTTTCACTCCACCATCTTGGCTCCACCTCCAAAACTCCATTTCTTAGTTTTTAAACTTGTTCTGTGTCATCTATTGGCCTTTGTGTGTAGTCTGTAACTTCTGCAAAACTCACTCAAAATTCCCATTTAATTTCTTATGCTAATCCACAATATACTGAAACTATGATGGGGAAAGTTGAGATGTGGAAGGGACAACTGTAGAGTGAAGTAAGCAGAACCAGGAGAACAATTTATACCAAAACAACAACATTATAAAAATAAACAACTTTGAAAGACTTAAATTCTCTGATCAGTGACCACACATGGTTGCAGAGGTTTAGACTACCTACCTCCTGACATAGAGGTGACAGATTCAAGATGCAGAATGAAGCATTCAGTTTTGGGGGGACAGGGACAATGTGGGAATATTTTTTGCTTGATTATGCATATTTGTTTTTATTTTTTCTTTTAAATTGCAGGTCCTTGGGAGGAATAGAAAAATAATTTTAAAATAAAATGAAAAGACAAAAAGATCCCCCACCCCACCCCCCCAAAAAAGCAAAGTTCTCCCAGGCTATATCTTCAAGGTGCATTTCAAATGCCCTTTCCTATAGAAAACTTTTCTTGATCTCTCTAGTTAGTGCTAGCTCCCTCCTTACATTATCTTGAATTTACTTATCTGTATGCTATACCCTTTCATCCTCTCTAATATATTTCTAGAAAATTATTTTGAATTATAATTATATGTGTCCCATTCCCACATTAGACAATACCTCATGGAGTTTATAGTCTAGTGTGGTCTTAGGACACACACTATGTAGGGACTACGGGAAGGAAGGTAAGTACTTTTCTGAAGGAAGCAGAGAAGATTTCAATGAGGAGCTTAATTTGAATCTAGTGTTTTTTTGTTTTGTTTTTTGGTGAGGCAATTGGGGTTAAGTGGCTTGCCTAGGGTCACACAGCTAGTAAGTGTTAAGTGTCTGAGGCCAGAATTGAACTCAGGTCCTCCTGACTCCAGGGCCGGTGCTCTATCCACTGCACCACCTAGCTGCCCCTTGAATCTAGTTTTAAAGGATTGATAAAAATCTGAAAAACTTTAAAGAGTAGAAGGAAGAGAGAAGACTCCAGGTATAAAGAACATAGGATACAGTGGCTCAGAGGGATGAGAGTAAAGGGTATGTTTAAGGACACTTACTATGTGCAGGGGAATGGGATTAAATAAAGCTGAAAGGGGACAATGGTGCTAGATTGTAAAGGGCTTGAAATAACAGGCAGAAGAGTTTGAATTTTGCCTAGAAGACAATATGGAGCCACTGATGATTGATGAGAAGAGGAGTAACATGAAACAATCTATGCATAAGATGTCTGGTACCAGTATGAAAGATTGATTGGAGCAGAAGCTGTTCAGTAGCTTGTTATGAAGCACTGACTTTTCAGTTCAATCCAGTTTAACTCAATTCAATTCAACAAGTGTTTGTTAGGTACCTATTATGTGCAGTGAAGTATGGGAGGCAGTGATGATACAAAGGCAGAAACAATAAATAATTGTTGAGCTCAAAGAGTTTGCATTCTATTGGGGGGATGTAACATGTGAATTGATACAGGACAGATACAGGATAACTTGAAAAGGAATAGAGCACTAGCAACTGTATGTATCAAGTTTAAATTTGTTCTATATGAGTTATATTTTAAAGAACTTTCACTGTTTAATTTGAACATTTTAACAATGCTATACTAAAGATTAGTGAAAAACCAGCAGTTCAACAGCTAAAGAAGTAAAGGTATCCAATGACAACCAGAGTCCAGAGTCCAGAGACAACCAGAGTCAGAAACAGAATCCAGATTCCCTGATGGCATTTTAACAATCAACGAAGATAAGATTTCAAGGACTTTAAATGAACATTTTGTTTTTCCTTCTGTTATTATATAGACCATCTGTAATATGTATTTTCTGCAGAGGCCTTCCCTCTGTAGACATTGTCAAAGTGCGAGTCTATGAAGGATTGCCCTTCTGGACAAAATTTTTCTTTCTCCCTTTCCTATATTGTTATTAGCATATTTTTTTGTTAGCATAGGTTATGATATTCTGTTATTTTACTGCTTCATCAAGGAAACACTGTGTCTCTTGTTGAAGCAAAGTTGGGGGGGAATGTAACAACTGATTTGGGGACCCCCATCTTTAGCTGAAGTTGGAAAGTCTTGGATGCTCGCCCCGAATGGCTTCCTGCTCCGCGACCCCAGCAAGAAAGCCTCGTGTGCCACACCCCGCTCAGCGGGGATATGCCTTGGGTTCCTCTGCCCAGTGGGGATAAGCACAGAAAACCTCACACCCCACCTGGCTCCCTCCGCCCAGCGGGTGTGCCCAGCACAGGGGCTTCCTGCCCCAGCTGGCCTTGGGTGCTGCCAATGAATTAGCTTGGGGGTGTGGGCATCGGCCGGCCATGGTTCCTGAGAAAGAAGGGTTTTATATTTAGGAGCAGGGGGTGGTGAGGGAGGAGTGAAGACTGAGTGAGTGAAGATGTAGTGAGGTAGATGAGCGAGGGTGCGGCTGGAGAAAGGGGGACGCTATGGAGACAAGGGGGCAGCTGAGAGTGAAGGGAGGACTGAGAAAGGAGATGCAGGAAGAAGCTAAGGAGAAAGGCAGTGCGACCAACCGAGTTGATGAGAAAGCACAAGCAGCCAGCTAGAGAGAGGGAGGCAAACCGGTTTGAGTGAGGCATGGCTGGAGGGGCCAGCCACACCCACAGACAGGAGATGCACAGGGGATAGGAAGCAGTTGAGTTTGTTGGCAGAGGTTTCAGGTCATACATATAGTTTACTTTTTCTTTGTCCTTATCTCTAAACTTGTTCCACCTCAATAAACTATGTTTTGTTGTTTAATTGAAAGAGGCTTCTTAATCTCGTCTTTTATTAATTTGGTCGAAGCAGATTGGGAGAGGGCAGGCCCTTACAGAATGGCTTAGGCAGCTAAAAGCCTATAGCCCCACAGACAGATAGCCAACTAACTAGCCAAAATTTTATAGAGATTGGCTTAGTGGGGAAGACAAAGTTACAGATTAGAAAGCCAGTTATAATTTCTCAGATCAAACACATATAATACTTTTTACACAACTAAGGGCATCTAGAAAAGTTTTCTTTAGTTGTCAGAACCTGAGCTGAGCTCTGAATGCACCTAAAGATTATAATAAGGCATAAGTTAGTAGGAAGCATGCTGCAAGAATTGGTGAATACTCAAACAATGACAAACAGAAAACGGAATAAGAGGATGGTGGTGGTGGTGGTGGTGGGAAAAGAGAGGAGAGGATAGATGAGAAGTGCTAAGGTGCTTGACCTCTGCAATATTTCATACTGTTGATCATCTTCTCATCTTGGATACTTTCTCCTCTTTTAGTTTCTGTGATAAAATTCTCTTGATTCTCCTCCTATCTTTATGACCACTTCCTAGTCTCTTTTGTTGGAACCATATCATATCCCTTAATTGTGGATCTCTGTCATCTCCTATCCTTCCCATGTCCCTTGATTTTCAGCTTCCTTTTGTGTGTTGTTTTCCCCCATTAGATTGCAAACTTCTTGAGATCAATGACTATCTTTCTTTTTTCATGTTTGGCATAGAGTAGGTGGTTAATAAACATTTATGATCAACTGACCAGAACAGGATCAGGAGATTGGACAATGGTCAAAAGCTTTAGTGAGAGAGTTAGTGGGTTCATAATTTGAACCAAAGATCACCTTAGTAAGAAAGAATTTCTACAACTTGACCTGATTATAGTTTTAATTGAAGGTGTATTTCATTGAGTTTGTAAAAGATTTGGATAAGGGGCAGCTAGGTGGCGCAGTGGATAGAGCACTGGCCCTGGATTCAGGAGGACCTGAGTTCAAATTCGGCCTCAGACACTTGACACTTGTTAGCTGTGTGACCCTGGGCAAGTCACTTAACCCCCAACTGCCTCACAAAAAAAAAAAAAGATTTGGATAATACAGAAAATGCAACCATTAAAACCATGTGTTTTAAAGAATTGACCAAATAAATCTGGTCCAGATGGTTAGAGGCTTAAGCATTTGGATTATTATTATTTCTTTTTAGGGAGGCAATTGGGGTTAAGTGACTTGCCCAGGGTCACACAGCTAGTAAGTGTTAAGTGTCTGATGCTGGATTTGAACTCAGGTCCTCCTGAATCCAGGGCCAGTGCTCTATCCACTGTGCCACCTAGCTGCCCCTAGAAGATTAAGCATTTGGTTAGCTTTGGTTGCTCACGCAACATTTTTCTTCATGTGGAGAATGCCGATGTGAAGAAATTTACTTCTATCCTCAGCAATTTTCCAGATGGAGATTCAGCACAAAACCAGGTAGCCAGTTTTTTCATTTTCTCCCTTTTGGTATAGACCTGTGACTTCATCAGAATGGAGGCTGCCTACTGTGGAAACTTCTTTCACTGAAACAGATCAGAAACTTGTGCGTGATTTGGAATCTTAGGGAATTGCCTGACACAATGAAAGGTTAAATCAATCCACTGACAAGCATTTAAGTGCTTACTATATGCTAAATAGTCTTAAGTATCTGAGAAATAAAAAGATAGTAAAAACACAGTCCTTGCCTCAAGGAGCTCAAATTCTAAAGGGGAATTTGGTAAATTATGTACAAACAAGATATACATAGGTTAAATAGAAGCAATCAGAGAGGGAAGACACTAGTAATGGGGAGAGAAGGAAAGGCTTCTTGCAGAAGGTGGGATTAGGTCTGTCTCCAAGGAAGCCAAAAAATGAGATTGTAGAGTAGATGATAGTTAAATGACTTGATCATGTTCACATACTTCCTATATTTTGGAAGTAGGACTTGAACCCAGGTCTTCTTTACACTAAATCTACTCTGTCTATCCACTGCCTGCCCATTCCTATTTTATAGAAGTAAAAATAGTACTCAATAAAAAGTTTTAACAGAAACTGCAACCATACTCTTTTCTTATCAAAAGAGATAGCACTTAACACAATAACTGTTAATGAATGATTGTTCCCTTGTTGCCTTCCCTTCCTTTTGGTTCCAAAGGTTAAGATAATAGATATTGAATTGTAAGAGACCTTAGAGATTATCTAATCAAATTGCCCTACTCATTTAGATATGGAGAGTTATACCTTCCATTTTAATGATGAAACAAATCAGTGCTTACAAACTTCTTTGTCTCTTGATGGGTGCCATTGACAGTTGTTACTTATATAACAAAAAGAAGAGCATAAAAAATTAGGGGAAGGACTAAAAGGTCTAAAAGGGGTTGGAAAAGAGGGAGGGAAAGAGGGAGGAATAGAATAGAATGAGAGGCAGAGGTGAGAGAGTTGGCATAATTCCTTCAATATTTCTCTGTAGCACCAGTAGCTTTGATTGTATATGCTTGAATTGTACTATATTTCAGAAATATACAACCTTGATGTCCACAAAATGCCAATTTTAAAATATGGTACATGGCTAGTTGGAGCAATTGACATAAGGGAACAGTTAGGGCATTTCATAAGATTTCATTCCCATCTCTAATCATCTCATTATTTTTAATTAAAAAACATTTTTTTGGTGAGGCAATTGGGGTTGTGACTTGTCCAGGATCACACAGCTAGTAAGTGTCAAGTGTCTGAGGTCAAATTTGAACTCAGGTCCTCTTGAATCCAAGGCCGGTGCTCTATCTACTGTGCCACCTGGCTGCCCCCATCTCATTTTAAAACTTTGGAAACTGAAATTCAAAAAGATTCCTCTAAATTACATAGGTCATATTTAACAAGCCTAGGATTTGCAGCTAAGTCTTTCAAATCCATTGCCTCATCTCCTATATCATAGTACCTTGCATAGCATTTGTTAGGATACATAAGCAAGAGAATAGATTGAGACAGGCAACTGGTGTCAATTTTGGTATAGACCTGTGACTTCATCATTTCAAGGGCAGGAACAAAGAGAAAGAGCTTGAAAAAGCAAGCTTCTCAGAGAGTTTGATACCTTGGACAGCTCCTGCTGGTCTAGATTTGGGGGTTGGAGAGAGGAGGTAAGAATTAAAGTGAATCATCTTTCTTGTCCTCAGAAGGCCTAACCTAGTTCTTTCTTTCTCTTAGACCAGAGGCGAATTCAAGAATCTAATTCAAGATCAAGCGACCAATAAACATGGGAGGAAGATTTTTTTTTCAATTGCCCATCTGCCAATTTCATCATGTACACCCCATGAAGAAGTCTGTTTAATTTGTCCATGCTATGTATTTGATTAACTTTGTTTGAACACTTTATCTTAATATAAAAATGTTTGCCAGTTGCAAAGCCTTTCAGCCAGTATCAGTATGAGGTTGATTAGAATCTCTGGAGGCAGAGTCTCAAGTACAACGAAAGTTCTGACTCTTGGAGTTACTTGCTCCATCTCAAAAAAAAAGAGGGTTTGAGGGTGGAGAGAATTATTAGACCTCAGGAGTTCAAAGCAGAAGATAAGTGACAGAAAAAATCCCAGAGAAAAAGGTTATTTCATAGGAAATAACTTTGTAAGGGGAGTTTTGTATCTTATTTTTATTAGTTGCTTTAGACTCTTCAAGAGCCTATGTACTTATTCTTTCTCTCTAGTTGAAGGTAAGGTCCTTGAAGGCAGGGATATTTGCTTTAGGTTTTTGTTTTGTTGTTATATCTCTGAAACTTTGTATGCTACCTTGTAAGTGTTTAATAATGCATGTTAAACTAAATCATTGCACTGAAAAAAAAAGCCATTTTGAAATCCAAGAGCAGTTTGGGGCCCTAGTAGAATAATGAATAGAAAAAGAAATATTGGCATGCACTTATTATAGGGATTCTTTAAAAACTGGAATAAGAGACAGACAAGTGATGGAGACAGAGCGGCAGAGACAAAGACATAGGGAGAAAGGATTACAAATCGAAGATGAAGTAGTATGTTTCTTAATTTTTCATTTTCATTTGCTTTTTATTTAGTGTTTTGTGAACTACTTCTTAGTTCATCAAAGTAATTTAACTCCCTTACTTTCTTCAAAACTCAGCTCAAATCCAAACTTTTGCACCTTTTTACACCTCTTCCTGACACCCCAAGTGTTAGTACCTTTCCTATATATTTTGTATTTTCCTGGTTATTTTCAAATTTGTTTTCCCCATTAGAATGTGAATTTTTTGATATTAGGGACCAGTTATACCCCGCCCCCCTTTTTTTTTGTATTCCCAGTACTTAGCACAGCATATAGTAAGTGCTTAATGAGTGTTGACTATTTATTTTTGTTTTTGTTGTTGTTGTTTTGTTTTTGTGGGCAATTGGGGTTAAGTGACTTGCCCAGGGTCACACAGCCAGTAAGTGTTAAGTGTCTGAGGCTGGATTTGAACTCAGGTCCTCCTGACTCCAGGGCTGGTGCTCTATCCACTGCGCCCTCTAGCTGCCCTGTTTGTTGACTATTTAGTAAAAATATTTATTTGCCATCTATGACATTCACACAATGCTTCCTTTGAGGGTTCTTGGTTGGCTATGCCAGTCCAACAAGCAGTATCAATTTGCCTGATGTCAGAAAATAAGGGGAAAGCCATAGTCTAGAAAGCCTAATGAAGTTCTTTAGGATGTGGCCTAACTAACCTGCAATGTTATATCCCACATTAAAAATGAATGATTAGGGGCAGCTAGGTGGCACAGTGGATAGAGCACCGGCCCTGGAGTCAGGAGTACCTGAGTTCAAATCTGGCCTCAGACGCTTAACACACACTTACTAGCTGTGTGACCCTGGGCAAGTCACTTAACCCCAATTGCCTCACTAAAAAATAAAAAAATAAATAAATAAAAAGAATGATTAGTTCTAGCAAGGTTTTTTTCCACCCCACTCCTTAAAAATGAATTTTTTTCTTTGCTTCCCCTAAGAAATCTGATTCCCCAAAGTATATTTGATTCAGTGCATTTCAAAGACCATACATAGAAATGAATAATTTTTCCTGTTGTGAAAATGTCATACTCTATAGTAGAATGTGATCCCTGTCTAGTAACATATAGTCATATTTCACAAAATGGAAAAGAGAAAATGAATTTCCTGCTGCAATTACCTATGGGAATCTAAGTCAATATAGTATAAATGTAGTGATTAGATAAATGCCCTGCTAGGATAAAAATATCCTTTTATTTTCCAAACAGTTAACAATGCTATATGGCTAAGATTTCATAGTAGCAGTACATTAAACGTGTATAAGGTTTTATACTTTTCAAAATACCTTCATGTATATATCTCATGGTTTCCCAATACCCCTGAGGTATATGTCATGTAAAGATATGCTTCTCTAACTTCAAAGTGGGTCCAACATGGTGTATTCCAGGCCAAGGCTAGTGGGTCACCTGACTTCTAGGGTTCTGAGCTGAAATAAAGGGCTAAAACCGATCAGATGTCTGTGCTGAATTAGGCACCAATATGGTGAGTCTGTAGGAAGAGGAGGATGCACTAAGATATTTAAGGAGGAATGAATTGGCCTAGGGCAGAAACAAGGCAGGTCAAAGCTTCCATGTGTTTAGCCATGTGGCTGGATCTATTAGTAGCTTGTGCATGTCCATTTCCAGTGAGATTAGGTTGTCCAGTCTCAAAAAAAAAAAAAATAAACACACATACTTTCAAAATGTATTCACAAAATCTTTTAGTGCTGTCTCAATCCTAAATCAGAAAGTGTCTGTTGAGTTGTTCACTAATTCTTTTTTTTTTTTTAGGACTGTTCTACTTCAAACTTTCTTCTGCTGTTCTCTGATCTCTGTCTAGGAATTTTCATTAGGTACTCATGATTTTGCCTAGTCTATTGTCTTCATGTATTCTCCTTACTGGTCCTGCCTATCCCAGTTATATTTTTGCACTGATTGACATCAATATGTGTGATACAATATGACAAGTCAACTGAAGTGTGTCACAGAACTATAGAAGAGACCTCAGTAATCATCTCGTTAAATTCATATTGAGAAAAGAATCCTATGTTTAATGTAACTGTACATATATAACCTATATGATTGCTTTCTGTCTTAGGGAGGGGGGAGGGAAAGGAGGGAGGGAGAAAAATTTGGAACTAAAACTCTTATGAAAACAAATGTTGAAAACTATCTTTACATGTAACTGGAAAATAATAAAATATTTTTATGATTTAAAAAAAAAGAAAAGAAAAAAGTATCCTTAACAAAGCACACCTAACAAATGGTTGGGCAGGTAGGTGGAACAGTGGATAGAGTGCTGGTCCTGGAATGAGGATTACCTGTGTTCAAATCCAGCCTCTGACACTCACTAGCTATGTGACCCTGAGTGAGTCACTTAATTTTGTTGGCCTCAGATCCTCATAGCTAAAGAAGGAAATGGCAAAACCACTCCAGTATCTTTGCCAAGAAAACACCAAAGGGGTCACTGAGAGTTGGATACAACTAAATGAACAAATGTTTATCGAGGCTTTCATTGAAAACCTCCAATGAGAGGAAATTCACATTTTTCTGAGGCAGTCTAGGGATAATCAGAGCCATAAAGAAGCGTTTTTGTACCTGGAGCAAGCACTACAAGCGGTACCAAAGGTAATGACCAGGGCTGGTGAGGGACACCATCCCTCAGGAAGAAACAGAGACATTGATATATCAGTCCCCATGGTCAGAGCTTCCAGGACAGCATGAGGCTGCTGTTGAGTAGGGTACCCCACCATACCCTGAACCTCTCCACAGGATTTGCGTCACCCGGCAGTTTCCTGTTTTAACCAAATATTTAGTAGTTTATTCACATTTGACATGAAAGAAACCTGATTAACTGTGTGGGAGAGGTGGGGAGAAGTAAGAAGGGGATGGAGCAGTAACACTTATAGCAAGTATATACCATGATTTTGCAGGGGGGGCTGAAGGAAGGCTTAAAGTTGTATTCCCTTCTCAAACCCCTAAAGATCTAGAAGGGCCCTGAAGGGTCATGAATTCCCACTTTTTTCATTTTACAAAGGAGAAAGCTGAGACCTCACAAGGGTTAGGGACAGGTCACAGAGGAAGGTTCATTCAGATCTTACTGAAACTGGGATTGGAATCAGAATCCAAATCTCAGACTCACAGAGCTAGAAAAAAGCCTCCTAGCTGACCTTTTCATTTCATGGAAAAAGAAACAGAAACGCAGACAACATCAGAGCAAGGACTAGAACCCAGGTCTTCTGACTCCCAGGCAAGTGCTCTTTCAGCTACATTCTTAGAATATGGCCTCACTTAGAGGCTCTAGTGAGACAAGCAGCTGAGCAAGGAGGAGACCCAGTTAGTCCTTACAAATGCATCCTGTTTCTAAGTTCCTCCTCTTATCACTAGGAAAGTCTGAAAAGGCAAGGAGGGTAAAACTTAGGGAGAAAACCATGATTCTCAAGGCTGGAAGGGCTGGAGCCTCCCTGCTTTGCCCCTTCTGAAGTGCCCTTCAACATTACCACTCTCCTGGGGTGGACCATGCTGAGAGGTATCTGAGAATTCCTAGGCCTGCGGAATGGAGCACAGGCCACATCCGACCTACCTACCTTCCTTCCCTCCCTCCTTCCTTCCTCCCTCCTTCTTTCCCTCCCTCCTTCCTTCCTTCCTCCCTCTTCCTTCCTTCCTTCCTTCCTTCCTTCCTTCCTTCCTTCCTTCCTTCCTTCCTTCCTTCCTTCCTTCCTTCCTTCCTTCCTTCCTTCCTTCCTTCCTTCCTTCCTTCCTTCCTTCCTTCCTTCCTCTCTCTCTTTCTTTGGGGAAATGAGGGTTAAGTGACTTACCCAGGGTCACATAGCTAGTAGGTGTCAAGTGTCTGAGACTGGATTTGAACTCAGGTCCTTGAAATCTAGAGCCAGTGCTTTATCCACTGCACCACCTAGCTGCCCTACCTATCCCACTTTCAACCAGGTTCTCTTGTCCAAGCCCTTAGGTTCCAGGGCACAGGAAAGTTTTGTGTTACACCTGTTCCCCAATCTTGCCCCTCATGATTGGAGTGGACGTTACTCCATAACCTCCTGGTGCTGTGTTGTCTTACCATTATTCTGCTGTTACACCTGGGGCAGGCCCTAAAGGGTGACTGATGCTGCTGAAGTCCCACTCTTAGGTAGGGCCAGATTTGAAGTCCAATCAGCTGTGGCACTCAGCCCTATTCTCACCTGCTGACCATGAAGAGCTAGACAAGCTTGAGCTGCTTGCCTTGTGGAGCAAGCCAGTTCCCACCTTCATTGTCATCTTCTTGTCTCCAGTTCCACCCAGTCACAACTCTGTCTGGCACCAGGCACTGAGTCTACTGTCCTTGGAGGAATACAAGTGCTTTGAGGGGCCTTTTTAAATTTCCCACCCTTCTGGCAAAGTCTGCAAAGTCCTTATTATCTCCACCCTGGTCACAGGCCTGGATCTAATGGTTAGGAATATTTCCCTTGAAACGAACCAAAATATACCGCTTTAAAACATTCACCCAATATTCCTGGTTCTGTCCTGTGGAGTGGGAGGCTAATAGAATAAATCTAATCCTTCTCTACCCTTCAAGTACTTGAAAAGAGCTACCCTTAAGCCTTCTCTAAGTGCCTTCATTGTTCAATCATGTCTGACTCTTTGTGACCCCATTAGGGTGGCAAAAAGGGCTAAGTGACTTGCTCAGGGTCAAACAGCCAGTAAGTATCTGAGGCCAAATTTGAAATCAAGAAGATGAATTCTCCTGACTTTTGGACACAAGCACTCTATCCACTGAGCCATCTAGCTGCCCTGCCCAGTTCTTTCAACTGCTTCTCATATAGCATGAACTGAAGGTCCTCCACCATTCCCATCATTGCCCTTCTCAATGCTCCTTATTATATTTTACAGTGGATACAACACTGGACTTGGAGTTAGGAAGACCTGTGTTCAAATCCTACCCCAGTCACTGACTAGATATTACCTTTGGCAAATCATTTCACTTTTTTCTATCATTTTCTTTATCTATAAAATGGGGATAATAATAGTACCCACCATAAACAATTATTGTTAGTCTTGGGCCTCATTTTCCTCATCTATAAAATGAGAGGGTTGGATAAGAAGACATCCAAAATCCCTTTTAGTTAGAGATCCATGATCTTATAACATCACTAGTTATTATTAAAAAATTCCACAAGACGGCGCC
Source organism: Dromiciops gliroides (assembly GCF_019393635.1). Lineage (NCBI taxonomy): Eukaryota > Metazoa > Chordata > Mammalia > Microbiotheria > Microbiotheriidae > Dromiciops > Dromiciops gliroides. The sequence goes on along the minus strand of NC_057864.1, from coordinate 367,393,274 downwards.
AAAGTCACAAATACCAGCTATTTCTCCCCCACAAAATGTGGTAGAACGAAGCAATATTCCCGTACTTATAATTACTTTATTTTACCCCTCTCGCCCCTCCAAAAAATTACTAGTTCTGCTTTTAATAGTAGGCAAGCACTGGCAAGATTGGCATATTTCACTAAAAATCTGCAATTTTCTTACAAGTAAATGTGATCTTTCCTTCCTCAAACTTCTCATAGTACTTTGAAAGGATCTTACTTTGGGATTCATCCCAGCTCTCTCCTGAATGATACTAATTTGAGTATGTATCCTTCTGTCATTAGATTGTAAAATTCTTAGGAAGACATACTGTCTACCATCTGTCTTTGAATCCTTAGTTCCTAGCCCTGTGCCTTATGCAGAGTAGGTAGAGCTGAGGCTTAAAGGCACGCCTATTGAATATGCATGTCCAAAAATCTCTTCCACTAACATGCCAGTAATTGATTAGACATAGCAATGAGGTCTAAAAGTATTTTTTAAAACCCATGTAATGAGCCATCTTAAATCATTAGAAGCAGTTGTCAAAATAAATTAACAAAATCCTATCAGTAATGTAACTTACCTTTAAAAAATAATTGTGGGGGGGCAGCTAGGTGGCGCAGTGGATAAAGCACCTGCCCTGGATTCAGGAGGACCTGAGTTCAAATCCAGCCTCAGACACTTGACACGTACAAGCTGTGTGACCCTGGCCAAGTCACTTAACCCTCATTACCCAGCAAAAAAAAAAAAAAAAAGCGGTAGGCCTCTGGTTGTGAAGAAGGGTTCAAATCCAGTCCAGCTAGCTATGTGTACCCTAGGCAAGTCACTTAACCTCAGTTTCCTCATCAGTAAAAAAGGGATAATACCAGCACTGGCTAGCTACTGTGAGGATCAAATGAGATAATATTTGTAAAGTTATTGACACTTAGTAAGTGCTATAAAAATGCATATTATTAAGATTCTCTCTCAATTTCTGGAAGACAAATCAAGTTGTCCCTTCCTCTCCATACACAATCCTCAGCTCACCTCTTTTTCTGGATACAAGACACCCTTGATAAAGTATTTAAAAAATTTATATATACATATATATGTGTGTGTGTGTATATATATATATATATATATATATATGTATGTGTGTGTGTATATGTATATGTATGTGTGTGTGTGACACACACACACACACATATATGTGGGGCAATTAGGGTTAAGTGACTTGCCCAGAGTCACACAGCTAGTAAGTGTCAAGTATCTGAGGCCAGATTTGAACTCAGGTCCTCCTGAATCCAGGGCAGGTGCTTTATCCACTGTACCACCTAGCTGCCCCCAACATTATTCTTTTGGGGGGGGGGCAATGAGGGTTAAGTGACTTGCCCAGGGTCACACAGCTAGTAAGTGTCAAGTGTAATATATTTTGGTTTTATATCACCTTATTTTAACTTTCTTGATTTATTTTTATCTTCCTTAAAATTCAATTTTATTTTGTTTTCAGTTCTCATTTCTCTTCCTCCCACTTCCATATCTTCCACAGTTCGAGACAGAAAGAAAAACACACCTTCATTTCTAAATGTTGCTCTCCCTCCTTCCCTCCTCAACCACTTAATTAATAATGTGTTCCATGTCTCTTTTCACTTACAAATCATCATAAAGATAGTGATCCTGCATCCCCTTTAGGCGGCCATTTCAAACGCCTATTTGAAAGTTCTTATAGGAAAAGAATCACCTATAGTCCAACTATTTTACACGGAAAAATGTTCATTCCTAGTCAGCTAGGTGGCGCAGTAGAGCATAGAGCTTGGAATAAGGAAGTGCTGAGTTTAAACCCAATCTAAGGGATTTATAAACTCTGTAACTCTGTGCAAGACACTTAGTTTCTGTCTGCCTAAGTTTCTTCAACTGTAAAATGGGGGTAGTAATTGCACCTACCTTCCAGGATTGTTGTGAGGATCAAATGAAATAATAATTATAAGAGCTAAGCACAGTGCCCAGCCCATAGGTGCTTTATTAATGTTGACTATGAGTATTATTATTAAATATATTATTCATGGGGCCAGTCCTATTGGTAGATGCCAGGAAAAAGAACTAAGATTTATATAACTTAGAGGAGTTATCATATTTTCCTTTCAGATGAGAATTGAATTAATATCTCCTGAGCAGCCTTGATTATCCTTATTCTAGGCATCCCACACAACAAATGTGGGAAATTACACTCTTCAGAGGAGCCTTCCTTTTCTGTGGTATGTTATGTATACACTGTATGAGTTTGACCATGGCTCCAACTTTTCCTCAAATCTGATTGTTATAAAATCTATATATGGTCTGTAATTATACAGTAATTATACAGTAAGAGAGGTCCAAAAAAAGTGGTGAAGACCAAGAAAGCAATCAGAAAAAAAATAATTTAAAAATTTACCTCTGTCTGATGTCTAATACATGTGTGACCTTGGAAAAGTCATATAAACTTCTTGGGCCTCAGTTTACATATCTATAAAATGGAAGGGTTGGACCAGATGGGCTTTGAGGTACCTCCTCTCTTTAAATTTGTGATCATTTCTACTTGAATTCAGACATATTTTAAAATCATGTTTCTACAGTTATTTTGCTTTTTTTAAAAGTATATACATACACATATATAAAAGATTTCATTTTAGGGTCAGTGCCCATCTATACTTGGACCAATATGGTATGTTCTACACACATGTAAAAATTATATATTATAAATATCTATGAACACATACATATTCATATATATATACACATATATTTCTGTCATATAGGTTCATATATCATTATATATGATTATTTAGAGTATGCTTTATAGCATACATGCCTTTTAAATATTATACTACTGAAGGTAATAATCATCGTAGCAATGAAATTATAGGGTACCATTATCTATGAATTTATTGGCATATTATACCTATTATTTATAATATAAAATCCAGTCTCTAAAGTCTTTATCAAAGAATAGTACGTGTTCTTTTTCCATTACTGATTATAAAATTAGAGCAGAGAAAATAAATGATGCAATCCCATCTCCAAGACCGTCCATTTTGAAAATCTCTATCTTCAGGGAAGCTAGGTGGTGCAGTGGATAAAGCACTGGCCCTGGATTCAGGAGGACCTGAGTTCAAACCTGACCTCAGACACTTGACACTGGGCAAGTGTGTGACCCTGGGCAAGTCACTTAACCCTCATTGCCCCCCCCCCCCAACAAAATCTATATCTTCAGGGTTTTATTTAGGCAAGTTATCTCAGCAGGTATTGTGATCTATTAAATAAGAACTAAATAAGAACCTATGTTATGCTATTCACTGGAAAGCCAAAGGTAAACAGAGAGAGACAGAGAGAAAGAGACAGAGACACAGGGACAGGGAGAGGGTGTGAGATTAAAATTGGATATTAGGTCATAAATCTACCCTACTTAACCTTTCCCTTAATTTATCTCCCAGACTAGTAAATGGAAGAAGCTTCTGGTTTTCTAGATAGAGCTTTTATTGTATGGTAGTCACAAGGTGATGTTGATTAGAAGGATAGGAAAGTAGAAATACAATACAAATCGTCTTAAGTCTAGGCTTAGTTTATATTCCGTATAAAACTCACCAAAAGTGGAAGGCCACCTTTGGGGCGAGAGACCTAGTCAAGCGCATGCTGTTAACCGAGAGCCGGGCTGAGTCAAACTCCAGTCCGAGTCTGTCTGTGCAGTGCAGCAAGGAGACCAGCGGAGCAGGAAAAAAAAGGCCCCACTTCCGTTCTCTCCTTGCCTTTTAAGCTCTCACCCCGGAAGTCGAGTGCTCAGCAGGCAATCTGGCATGCGTCGCAGGCGGACTGGTGTGCATAGCTCATGCTGTTGGTCTCCTCCCCAAAAGGGTGGTCCTAAAAAAAACCTGGCGTCTCTCCATTATCTAACCGACTGTTAAAACTTTTTACCACAAGGGACAGAGAGAATTATTTCAGAATATTGTTTTGAGTAATGCATTTATTTTTTCCTAGTGACCTTTATGTATCTTCTGGCAGAAAGATTGATTAAGAATAGCCTCGGGGTGGGGGGGGCAGCTAGGTGGTGCAGTGGATAAAGCACTGGCCCTGGATTCAGGAGTACCTGAGTTCAAATCCAGCCTCAGACACTTGACACTTACTAGCTGTGTGACCCTGGGCAAGTCACTTAACCCCAATTGCCTCACCAAAAACAAAAACAAAAAAGAATAGCCTCTGGCACTAATGAGCCTAATACCCAACCTAAACTTGTTTCGTTTTCATCCCAGAATAATTCTAAGATGATTTGAGACCATAGATGTCATTACACAGGTTATAACTACAATTTTTTTACTCAGTTTACATTTCTCTAGTTCCTACTTATATGTTCATATAAATTTTCCTATTTATAAAGAGGTAGTAGAGGAAAAGGGAGGGAGTAGCTGGGTTATACACAAGTATATCTTGTTTATCCATACACTGGTTAATAGCTACAGATATAGCTAACTTTATGCTGTATGTAGTTTTGTATTACTTGTTTTCTCCTCAATGTAAATTCATTGTGAACAGGGATTGCTTCATTCCTTGTATTTGTCTTCCCAGCACTTAGCATCATTCCCAACACATAGTAGGCACTTAACAAATACTTGTTATTTGAGTGAGTGATTGATTAACTAAGCAGATTATGTGTGGTAGATGGAATCACTCAATGTTTTGGCCCAATGAAAGGAGTGGAGATGGCTATGGAGATGGCTGGGCTTGGTGAGAGCTGATGAAAGGAGAGATCTTTGTCCTTGTTAGAAGAGAAATTAGAGCCAGTGAGAATTTCTTTTGTGCATTTTACATTTTCCTTACCTTCATCTTTTGTATATCACAGCATTTCAGTGTTGGAAGAGACTTCAGAAGCCATGTAGTCCAATCCAGACCTGAAATATACAATATGTACAATAAAGTTGACAAATGATTATGTACCCTACACTGTGCTGAAAGTGCTCCAGTGAGGAGAAATCTGCTACTTTCAGAAGTATCCTTCTCCATTTTTTGATAATTCTCATAATTTGCAGTAATCAGCTTGGGTCAACAATGTGCTTTATGTTGAGTGACCTAGGTGGGTTTTCCTACCTTGAACCTAGATTCCTAGATCTTAGTCCAAATCAGTGGCAGCCAAAAAAGAAGGTTTAATGCAATCTATTGCAGCAGTTACTAATTCCATCTATGGCACACAATCTACTGAGGTTACTAATCACTTATTCAATCAACAAGTATTCATTAAGTGCCTACTATGTGCTGGAAATTATACTAGGTTCTGGGAACACAAGTACAAAGAATAAAACAATCCCTGTTTGAGCAGCTAGGTGGCGCAGTGGATAAAGCACTGGCCCTGAATTCAGGAGGACCTGAGTTCAAATCCAGATTCAAACACTTAATAATTATTAGTTGTGTGAGCCTGGGCAAGTCACTTAACCCTCATTGCCCCACAAAAAAATTAGAGAAAAAAACCAATCCATGTTCACAAGGAGATTACATCAAGGAAAAAACAAGTAATGCTAAACTACATACAGAATAATTAATAATATTTATATTGTAGTTATTATTTAATCTTTCAATAAACAGAATATACTTGTGTATAACCCAAACTTTAAATTATGACACTCAAAAACTGTCCCACTATTAAAATAAGGACAAGATTTGCCCCAAATCAACTTTATTTTTTCTCAATTTTAAACTGTTTTATTAATAGTTATTTTCCCCCTTCCATTACTTATGGTTTACAAATTGGAGTCCTTTGAGCAGAAGCAGAAACAGAGGGGCAGAAAGAAACCTTGAAAGAGAAATCATCTAGTCCCTCTAACTGTGGAACCCAATATAAAGGCCACAATTTGCAACATGAAAATTTTATAAAATATTCTTTTCCCTTTTACACACATGTTCAAGGATCAGTGATTTAAAACTGCAAAAAAAAAAAAAAAGAATCTTAATCTGGGGTCAGTCTCTTGGTTTCTCCAAATATGATACCAGAGGTCAAGCCCATACTCAGAACCTTCATAGATGGGAAGAATCTGGAAAAACCTGCATTCTGTTACTCTAGGCCCTGAAAATCCATGGTCATTCCCACACCATGATGAAATATCCCATTAGAACTTATGGGGAGTTTTGCCAACACAAAAAGATTTTAAAAATCAGATTCCTCTTTAGATAAGTCTCAGCTTCTGTGTGTTCATCAATACTTAATTTGAAGTCAGAAACCCATTATTAGTGCAAACCTAAATAGCCACTTTAGGGAACAGGGATGGACTTTGCATTTTAATTTTCACCAGCTCTATTTACAGAGTAGCAATTAAAGCCTAATTATTTCCATTAACTTTGACTTTTAGTTCACTTTTTTCTATTATTTTGAGCATTAGGAGATATTTCTGAGTCATGGAAAAATGAAAATGAAGTATTTTAATGAGATTTATATAGTATAAGATTTCCAGTGGAATAATAATGGTGTAGGAGATCTGCCTTTTCCAGAGTAAATATGCTTCCATTTTTCCCCCTTGGCTTAGCATTCAGTCAGCAGTTAGGATTTCACCCCAAACTGAGAGTAGTCTCATTTTCCAGTGACACCAGGATGGACTGCTAATGGGCTTATTAATGAAAGCCCATTCCATTATTGTCATGTGGAGTCATTAGTATCTGCTGTGAAAAGCAGGGGTCCAGGAACAGGAAGGAAAGACCATAAAGACAATGCCAAAGTCACACAAATACCACAAGGCTTGACTCCAGAGCCTTGCAGAATTTATTAATTCAGAGTGATCATAATTGGGAATGAAGCTTTCAGTGGGGCTCACATAAGCAGCAAGATTGGTAAGCTAGACTGTGAAAAAGGATTAGTGAAATGATGTGCTTAAAATGCAAGTTTTGGTAGCTGCTGAAATTTTGTTGGATGCAGTCATCATCATTTTATGTCAGAGAATAAGCAAGATAGGATTGTATTTGTAAGGAATGGGGTCCCAAATGAGATGACATAAGGGAAAACATTTTGTTAACTATATATTAGCACATTTCTATAAGCTATTATTAGGTATTGTTAGCCCAAATTCACTTTTTGCCTCACCTACCTGCCAATCCTACTTCCATCACCCCATTCTATCAGTCTAATTTGATATGCAATCATTGTAGTTTTAAATTTCATTTTATATTTCAATGAAAGGTCAGATGGTCAGTCAGTCAGCCAGTCAGTCAACTGCCTATGTGCCAGGCGCTGTCCTAAGTGCAGTTGTCCCTTCCACATCGTGTCTTTCTCCATCATGGTTTTGACATACTGAGGGTCAGCATAAGAAATTAAATGGGGGGACTGCTAGGTGGCGCAGTTGATAGAGCACCAGCCCTGGTTCAGGAGGACCTGAGTTCAAATCCAGCCTCACACACTTAACACTTACTAGCTGTGTGACTCCAGGCAAGTCACTTAACCCCAATTGCCTCACCAAAACAAAAACAAAAACAAAAAAGAAAAAGAAAAAGAAAGAAAGAAAGAAATTAAATGGGAAATTTGGGGGAGTTTTGCGGAAGCTATAGATGACATACAAAGGCCAGCAGATGACACAGAAAAAGTTTAGAAACTCAGAAGTGCACAAGATAAATGTATAGTATTTTAAAATATCAATACATTTTCTATTTTAATACCACAATAATTCACACTTTTTCTCTGGTGCAAAGGGAGGGCCAAAAAAATTTACATGGATTTTCCATATCTGGGGATGATGTGCCCCTAACCCCTGAGATGTGGAAGGGATAGCTATACTGGAGCGGAGAGAGAGACAGAGAGACAGAGAGACACACAGAGAGAGAGATAGACAGAGAGACAGAGAGAGACAGAGAGATGGAGAGAGACAGAGACAGAGACACAGAGAGATATAGAGAGAGGGAGAGAGACACAGAGAGAGTAGAACAGGAGCCCTGACAGAATGTGTCATAGCTTCCAAAGGAACCAATAGAGAAAACAAACCACTGGGAACAATGAGGTACTATAGGAAGATCAGGATTTTGACATTGTCAAAATTTTAACTAAAATATTTTGATATTTTAACTATATATATGTGTATGTAGGTATAGCTATAGATATGTTTGGTATGTATGTATGTATATATATGTGTGTATATATGTATGTATGTATATATGTTCTATTTCACAAGGCCCTGGAGTCAAGCCTTGTGCTATTTGGGCGACTTTGGCATTGTCTTTATGGTCTTTCCTTCCTGTTCCTGGATGCCTGCTTTTCACAGGAAACACTCATGTCTCCACATATAAAATATGATTTCCCTCTTCATCTTCCTCCCATTGGGAAAACAAAAAGGGAAAGAAAATCTATGTAAAATACACAGTCAAGCAAAAATACTCTCAATGGTCACATGCATCAACTCTCTGTCAGATGGAATCATGGTTGCTTATTACATTGACCAGAGCTAAGTCTTTCAAAGTAGTCTTTTCAATGCTATTGTTACTGTTAAAACTGACTTCACTTTGCATCAATTCATACAGGTCTTCCTAGGTTTATCGGAAATGTTCCCCATCATCATTTCTTTCATCACCACAGTATTCCATCACTTTTATCTATCCATAATTTGTTCAACTAATTGAGTACCTCCCGCCCCCTTAGTTTTTAGTTCTTTGCCACTACAAAACGAGCTGTTATAAATGTGTGTGTGTGTGTGTGTGTGTGTGTGTGTGTGTGTGTGTGTGTATGGGGCCTTTTTTTCTCTCTTTGGTCTCCTTGGTTTATAGGCCTAAATAGTGGTATCTGAGAGTGGCCAAAGCCTGAAGATATTTTCAGGAAGCAACTATAGGGAACCTCCACTAGAAAACCCCTCGTAGTTGGGATTATAAGTATCTCTGGGACTACTGATGACTTATTCAAGAAGTGCATTTGTCTTCCTCCTTTTAATGTGACTTGCCATCCTTATACCTGCATGCTTGAAAATAGGGAGTCATATCAGTATAGTGGACTGAGGGTGAGGGAGGGTGCCATTAATCTATTTTTACAGGCTTTCCTGGGTGGGAGCTAAGAGCTGAGAGAAGAGTGAAAATTCGTCAAAGCACCACATACCATGTGTCTCCACTAAAAAGGGTAACATGTAGTGGAAACAAATTTGGATTTCAAGTCAAAGGCTCTCTCTTCCTCTCTTTGTGGTGTAGTTGATTCCTGAGATCCTCTTCATCTCTAAAGGAATAATCATATTTGAATCTCAGAGAAGTGCCACCTTCTATATTTTAAGGCTGGAAATAAATATGTTTACTCTGTTTGGTTTTATTCCCAAAGAGGACTAAAGAAACAGCAAGTATAGTGATTTTTAAAAAACCCTATTCTATTTATAAACAAAATCTAATAGCCACAATGGATTTAATGACAATATGTTGTCATGGTGATAGAATATGTGAATGTCGTGTGTGCAGAATCAGTGGCATCATGTATGAGAGCTCACTTGGTAAAACATTTCATTAAAAAGGTTTCTTATTTAAAGGCCCTAAAAGCCATCATTCACTGCTGATAATGCAATGAGACAAATAAAGTTGAAGAAAATGTGTTCAGTTCAGTCACACTAATCTAATTTGTAAGAAATAGGTTCGTTTGAAATGGAGGGCTAAGTGACTTTATAGATTACCAAGGGTCTGTCTGTCTTAGGGTTAATAATTTAGATTTAGCCTGTCTCCGTAGTATAAGCTCCCAGGGAACAGGCCCCATGCCTGTTCTAGCAAGCCTATAAGGCAACAAGAGCAATGGATGCACTTGTGGATGCTCGGTAAACTTTTCATGATGACCTTACCAATGAAGAAGCTTTTCTTTGAGTATTTTTTTTAATTAATAAAGCATTTTATTTTTTTCCATTACATGTAAAGATAGTTCTCAACCTTTGTTTATACAAGCTTTACAATTTCAGATTTTTCTCCCTCCTTCCCCTCCCTCCCCCTTCCCCTAGACAGCAGGTAATCTGATATAGGTTATATATATATATATATATATATATATATATATATACACACATAATAACATTAATCCTATTTCTGCATTAGTCATGTTATAAGAGAAAAAAAATCAGAGCAATGATGGAAAACCTCAAAATAGAAAAAAAAAACCAACAACATCAAAAACAAAAGAAATAGTATGGTTCATTTAGCATCTATACTCCACAGTTCTTTTTTTTTTTTCCCTGGATTTGGAGATCCTCTTCCATCACGAGTTCCCTGGAACTCTTCTGTGCCATTGCATTGGTGAGAAGAATATAGTCCATCACAGTAGATCAACACTCAATGTTGATGTTACTGTGTACAATGTTCTTCTAGTTCTGCTCATCTCACTCATCATCAGCCCACGCAAGACCCTCCAGGTTTCTCTGAACTCCTCCTGCTCATCATTTCTTATAGTATTCCATTGTATTCATATACCACAACTTGTCCAGCCATTCCCCAATTGATGGGCACCCCCTCAACTTCCAATTCTTTGCCACCACGTAAAGAGCAGCTATAAATATTTTTGTACATGTGGGTCCCTTTCCCCCTTCCATGATCTCTTTGGGAAAAAGACCCAAAAGTGGTATTGCTGGGTCAACGCCCTTTGGGCATAATTCCAAATTGCTCTCCAGAATAGTTGGATCAGTTCACAGCTCCACCAACAATGGATTAGTGCTCCAATTTTCCCACAGCTTCTCCAACATTTATTATTTTCCTTTTTTGTCATCTTAGCCAATCTGATAGGTGTCAGGTGGTACCTCAGAGTTGTTTTTATTTGCACCTCTCTAATCATTAGAGATTTAGAGCATTTTTTCATATGGGAATAGATAGCTTTGGTTTCTTCATCAGAAAACTCCCTGTTCATATCCTTTGACCATTTCTCAATTGGGGAATGACTTGGGTTCTTATAAATTTGTTTTAGTTCCCTATATATTTTAGAGATAAGGCCTTTATCAGAAGTACTGGCCTCAAAAATTGTTTCCCAGCTTTCTGCCTCCCTTCTAATTTTGGATGCATTGCTTCTGTTAGTACAAAAATTTTTTAATTTAATGTAATCAAAATCATCCACTTTGCATTTTATAATATACTCTATCTCTTGTTTGGTCAAAAACTGTTTTCCTTTCCAAAGGTCTGATAGGTAGACTATTCCTTTCTCTCCTAAATTACCTATGATATCACCTCTTATGTCTAAATCGTGTATCCATTTTGACCTTATTTTAGTATAAGGTGTAAGATGTTGGTCTATGCCTAATTTCTGCCATACTATCTTCCAGTTTTCCCAGCAGTTTTTGTCAAATACTGAGTTCCTATCCCAGAAGCTGGAGTCTTTGGGTTTATCAAACACTACATTACTAGTGTCATTTACTACTGCATTTCCTGAGCCTAGTCTATTCCATTGATCTACCACTCTATTTTTTAGCCAGTACCAGATAGTTTTGATGGCTGCCACTTTATAGTAGAGCTCCAGGTTTGGTACCGCTAACCCACCTTCCTGTGAATTTTTTTTTCATTATTTCACTGGATATTCTTGATTTTTTGTTTTTCTAGATGAATTTTGTTATTATTCTTTCTAGCTCTATAAAATAATTTTTAGGTAGTCTGATTGGTATGGCACTGAATAAGTAAATTAATTTAGGCAGTATTGTCATTTTTACTATATTAGCTCTGCCTATCCACGAGCAATTGATATCTTTCCAATTATTCAGATCTGATTTGATTTGTGTGAAGAGTGTTTGGTAGTTGTGTTCATAGAGTTCCTGGGTTTGTCTTGGCAAGTAGACTCCCAAGTATTTTATATTATCTGCTGTTACTTTAAATGGAATTTCTCTTTCTATCTCTTGCTGTTGGACTTTGTTGGTCATGTATAGAAATGCTGATGATTTATGTGGATTTATTTTATATCCTGCTACTTTGCTAAAGTTGTTAATTGTTTCAAGTAATTTTTGAGTTGATTCTTGAGGATTCCTTCAGTATACCATCATATCATCTGCAAAGAGTGATAGTTTTGTTTCCTCCTTGCCTATTCTAATTCCTTTAATTCCTTTCTCTTCTCTGATTGCTAAAGCTAACATTTCTAGTACAATATTAAATAGTAGGGGTGATAATGGACATCCCTGTTTCACCCCTGATCTTATTGGGAAGGCCTCTAATTTATCTCCATTGCATATAATACTTGCTGATGGCTTTAGGTAGATACTGTTTATTATTTTAAGGAAAGCTCCCCCTATTCCTAAACTCTCCAGTGTTTTTATTAGGAATGGGTGTTGTATTTTGTCAAAAGCTTTCTCTGCATCTATTGAGATAATCATACGATTTTGGTTGGTTTTCTTATTGATGTTGTTGATTATGTTAATAGTTTTCTGAATGTTGAACCAGCCCTGCATTCCTGGTATAAATCCCACCTGGTCATAGTGTATTATCCTGGTGATCACTTGCTGTAATCTCCTTGCTAATATCTTATTTAAGATTTTAGCATCAATATTCATCAGGGAAATTGGTCTATAATTTTCTTTCTCTGTTTTTGCTTTGCCTGGTTTTGGTGTCACCACCATATTTGTGTCATAAAATGAATTTGGTAGAACTCCTTCTTCACCTATTTTTCCAAATAATTTGTATAATATTAGAATTAATTGTTCTTTAAATGTTTGGTAAAATTCACCCGTAAACCCATCTGGCCCTGGGGATTTTTTCTTAGAGAGTTCATTAATGGCTTGTTCAATTTCTTTTTCTAATATGGGTTTATTTAAAGATTTTATTTCTTCTTCAGTTAACCTGGGCAGTTTGTATTTTTGTAAATATTCATCCATTTCATTTAGATTGTCAAATTTATTTGGCATACAGTTGGGCAAAGTAATTCCTAATTATTGATTTAATTTTCACTTCATTGGTAGTAACATCCCCTTTTTCGTTTTTGGTACTGGTAATTTGGTTTTCTTCTTTCTTTTTTTTTAATCAAATTAACCAATATTTTATCTATTTTATTGGTTTTTTCATAAAACCAGCTCTTAGTTTTATTGATTAATTCTATAGTTTTTTTGCTTTCAATCTTATTAATTTCTCCTTTGATTTTCAGGATCTCTAATTTAGTATCTAATTGGGGATTTCTAATTTGTTCTTTTTCTAGCTTTTTAAGTTGCATGCCCAATTCATTAATCTCCTCTTTCTCTTTTTTATTCATGTAAGCATTTAGAGCTAGAAAGTTTCCCCTAAGCACTGCTTTGGCTGCATCCCATAGATTTTGGTATGTTGTCTCATTATTGTCATTTTCTTGGATATAGTTATTGATTGTTTCTATGATTTCTTGTTTGGCCCATTCATTCTTTAGAATGAAATTATTTAGTTTCCAATTGATTTTCATTCTACTTTTCCCTGGCTCTTTCTTACATGTAATTTTTATTGCATCATGATCTGAAAAGGATGCATTTACTATTTCTGCCTTTCTACATTTAACTATGATGTTTTTGTGCCCTAATACATGGTCAATTTTTGAAAATGTGCCATGTACTGCTGAGAAAAAGGTATATTCCTTTCTATCCCCATTCAATTTTCTCCAGACATCTATCATGTCTAACTTTTCTAGTAATCTATTCACCTCTTTCACTTCTTTCTTATTTATTTTTTGGCTAGATTTATCTAATTCCGAGAGGGGGAGATTCAGATCCCCCCACTAGTATAGTATTACTGTCTAATTCCTCTTGTAACTCATTTAACTTCTCCTTTAAGAACTTGGATGCTATACCACTTGGCGCATACATATTCAATATTGATATTATTTCATTATCTATAGTACCTTTAAGCAAGATGTAATTTCCTTCCTTATCTCTTTTAATGAGATCTATTTTTGCCTGCACTTTGTCTGAGATAAGGATTGCTACCCCTGCTTTTTTACTTTAGCTGAAGCATAATATATTCTACTCCAGCCTTTTACCTTTACTCTGTGTGTATCTCTCTGCTTCAAATGTGTTTCTTGTAAACAGCATATTGCAGGATTCTGGTTTTTAATCCACTCTGCAATTCGCTTCTGTTTTATAGCAGAGTTCATCCCATTCACATTCACAGTTATTATTACTGACTGTCTATTCCCCTCCATTCTATTTACCCCCTTTGTACTTTCCCCCCCTTCTTTCACCCTATTCCTCCTCACCGATGTTTTACTTCTTACCCCTGCCTCCCCCAATCTGCCCTCCCTTTTTATCACCCCCGTCTCTTTTCTTTACCCTTTTCTCCCTTGCTTTTGTCCTCCCTTCTATCAGTTCCCCCCTTTCCCTTCCCCTTTTGATTTCCTAAAGAATGAGTTAAGTTTCTTTATCCCAATGAACATATATGTTATTCCCTCTTTGAATCAAATCTAATGAGAATAGGGTTGAAACAATGTTCACCCCTCCTTTCTTTCCCTCTATTGTAATAGGTTTTTTTTCACCTCTTCATATGATATAATTCATCCCCTTCCACCTCCCCTTTCCTCTCCTCCCCATAGACTCCCTTTTTAACCCCTTAAAATTTTTTTTTGTATCATCACATCAAAGACAATTTATATTTATACCCTTTGTGTAAAGTCCTTCTCTCTGCCCAAATACATTTACAGTTCTTAAGAGTTATGAGTATTATCTTCCCATGTAGGGATATAAACAGTTTAACCTAATAGGGTAGCCTTTTTTTTTTCCTCCTCTGTTTACCTTTTTAAACTTCTCTTGAGTCTTGTATGTTGAGATCAAATTTTCTATTCAGTTCTGGTCTTTTCACCAGGAAAGATTGAAAGTCCCCAATGTCATTAAATGTCCATCTTTTCCCCTGAAAGAAAATGCACATTTTTGCTGGGTAATAGATTCTTGGCTGCAATCCAAGCTCCTTTGCCTTCCGGAATATCATATTCCAAGCCTTGCGATCCTTTAATGTTGAAGCTGCCAGGTCCTGAGCAATCCTGACTGTGGCTCCATGATATTTAAATTGCTTCTTTCTGGCTGCTTGGAGTATTTTCTCCTTCACCTGATAATTCTGGAATTTGGCTACAATATTCCTTGGAGTTTTCCTTTTGGGTCTCTTTCAGGAGGTGATCGGTGGATTCTTTCAATGATGATTTTATCCTCTGATCCTATGATATCAGGGCAGTTCTCCTTAATAAATTCCTGGAATATGGTGTCTAGATTCTTTTTCTGGTCATGGCTTTCAGGCAGTCCAATGATTCTCAGATTGTCTCTCCTCGATCTGTTTTCCAGATCAGTTGTCTTTCCAATGAGGTATTTCACATTTTCTTCTATTTTTTCATTCTTTTGATTCTGCTTGACTGATTCCTGGTGTCTCATGGATTCCTTATCTTCCAACTGTCCAATTTTAATTTTTAAAGCACTGTTTTCTTCAGTAAGATTATGCACCTTTTTTTCCATTTGGCCAAGTGAATTTTTTAAGGCATTGTTTTCTTCAATGAGATTATGCACCTTTTTTTCCATTTGGCCAACTGAATTTTTTAAGGCATTGTTTTCTTCAGTGAAATTATGCATTTTTTTTTCCATTTGGCTAGTCAATCTTTGTGCTTCCTTTTCCAAGCTGCTGATTCTTTTTTCATAGTTTTCTTGTTTTGCTTTCATTTCTCTTCCCATTTTTTCTTCTACCTCTCTCAATTGATTTTTAAAATCCTTTTTGAGCTCCTCCAGGTAGGCTTTTTGTTCCTGAGACCAATTCACCTTCCCTCGTGAGGCTTCACATGTAGGCAATTTGAGGGTATTGTCCTCATCTGAGTTTGCATTGGCTTCTTCCCTATTGATACAGAAGCTCTCAATGGAGAGGGCTCTTTTTTGCTTCTTACTCATTATTGCAGCTTATTTATTTATTTTTTAAGTTGAGGTCTGCTCTCGGGGCACCAGAGTCCCTGTTTTGGGCTTCTTGTGCAGGGGTATAGGTGCTGTGTGACCGGCTTTTTACTCTGAGGCCTTTATGGTGTGTGGAGTTCCCCCGCCCTGCATTTCCTGTCTGGGTGCGCTCGGCCAGCCAGGCGCCCGCTCCTGGCGTCCATTCCTGCCTGACCCGTTTGTCGCCCTCCCAGCTGGTGCAGATAGGTTTTTCCACTGTCCTTCTTGGCCACCAGATTTTTTAACCAGGTTCCAGGGGCCTCAGTTGTTTGGCTGTGGCCCACAGCTCCTGCTGACTTGCCCTGACCCCCTCGGCGCTGGGTTGCTGCCCTGCACTGGGCCTCCCTTTTGCCCGAGTCAGACCGACCTTTTCCTGAAGTCTTCTAAATTATCTCTGGTTGGAGGACTGTGTATCCCTGTCCCTTTGCAGGTTCTGTAGTTTCAGAATCCATCCAGAGGCTTGATTTAATGTTCTTTTTGAGGGAACAGAAGGAGAGCTCAGGCAGTTTGCTGCTTCCTCTCCGCCATCTTGGCTCTACCCCCGAGTATTTTTAAATTAATGACTCTTTTGAATGCAATCGGAAGAATCCTAGGAGGCAACAATTTACCTCTCTGGCAAAGTTTAGTTGTTTCCATCCTGTCTGACTCTTCATCACCCCATTTGGCAAGAGATACTGGAGTGGTTTGCCATTTTCTTCTCCATCTCATGTTATAGATGAGGAAACTGAAGCAAACAGGGTTAAGTGACTTGGCCAGGTTCACACAACTAGTAAGTGTCTAAAACCACATTTGAACTCAGGTCTTCCTGACTCCAGGTTCAGAGCTCTATCCACTAAGCCACCTAACTGCCCCTATAGAGCTCTATAACTGGACTATTTTAGAAGATTATACTAGGGATCCCAGGAGAAGACTGAAATTGATCATACTCACCAGTCAGTCAGTAAGCAATTATTAAATGCCTACAATATGCAGGCCCTGTGCTAAGTACTAGGTATATAAAGGCAAAAAGACAATTCTTGCTCTCAAGGACCTCAGAATCTAATGGGAAAGACAGAATGTGCAAACCAGCTATATAGAGGATAAACTGGAAATGATCAAAAGAAGGAAGGAGCTAGCATTAAATGGGATCAGGAAAGGTTTCCTATAGAAACTCTAATTTTTTTTTTGGTGGGGCAATAAGGGTTAAGTGACTTACCCAGGGTCACACAGCCAGTAAGTATCAAGTGTCTGAGGTTGGATTTGAACTCAGGTCCTCCTGAATCCAAGGCTGGTGCTTTATCCACTGCACCACCTAGCTTCCCCCAGAAGGTAGAATTTTACCTGGAACTTGAAGGAAGTCAGGGAAGTCAGGTGGCGGAGAAGCTTTGCATAGGACTATGTTAAGGTCCATAGGGGTACAGTGAAGTCTAGATTTTGGTCCTTGCTGTCAAGGAACCCAGAATCTAGTTAAGGAGGTAAGATATGTAGACATAAATAAATTAATAGCTTAATTTACTGATACTATATTTACTTTTTTACCTCTTAATTTCTTGTTTTGTTTTGTTTTTTCATTTTTTGATTTTTGGGGTTTTTTGCAGGGCAATGAGGGTTAAGTGATTTGCCCAGGGTCACACAGCTAGTAAGTGTCAAGTGTCTGAGGCTGGATTTGAACTCAGGTCCTCCTGAATCCAGGGCCAGTGCTCTATCCATTGCGCCACCTAGCTGCCCCTACCTCTTAATTTCTTAAGAAGTAATAAATTACAAATTTACGTTTAACAAATGACCAAATTACTTCTTAAGAAGTAATCAATGATTAGATTACAACTGTTCAGACAATTGTAGGATTTATTTAGGAGAAACTTTACAGATCAGACAATCCAACCTTCTCCTCTCAGGAGGAAGATCATTTCTACCTTGAGTGCCAAGCACTGTCAATCCCACCTTCACAACATCATGTGTATCCCTTTCTCTCCTCTGACCCTGCCACCACTCTGATGCAGGTCCTCATCCCTTCATGATTAGGCTACTACAATAGGCTGATTGTTGGTCTCTCCTCTTCAAGTCTCTCCCCACTACAACTCATTTCCTATTCAGCTGTCAAATTGATCTGACCACATCACCCTTATTCCCTTTACTCAGTAAACTCCAGGGGCTTCCCATTTTCTCAAGGATCAACTACAAAATCTTCCACTTGACTTTTAAAGCCCTTCATGACCTGGTCTCTTCCTACTTTTCCTGTCTTCTTGTACTTCACTCCCCTTCTTGTACTCTAAGATCCAGTGACATTTGCCTTGTTTCTGTTTCTCACACAAGACACCTCCATTTCCTGACTCCAGGCATTTTCATTGGATGTCCCCCATGTTAAGAATATTCTTAGGGGCAGCTAGGTGGAGCAGTGGATAAAGCACCGGCCCTGGATTCAGGAGGACCTGAGTTCAAATTTGACCTCAGACACTTGACACTTACTAGCTGTGTGACCCTGGGCAAGTCACTTAACCCTCATTGCCCAGCCAAAAAAAAAAAAAAGAATATTCTTCCTCCTTATCTCTGCCTCCTAGCTTCCTTCGAGTCTCATGGTTCTACTCATTTCACTTTGCATCAGTTCATGTAGGTTTTTCTGAGAACATTCTGCTCACCATTTCTTTTTTTTGGGGGGGGTGAGGCAATTGGGGTGAAGTGACTTGCCCAGGGTCACACAGCTAGTAAGTATCAAGTGTCTGAGGCCGGATTTGAACTCAGGTATTCCTGACTCCAGGGCCGGTGCTCTATCCACTGCACCACCTAGCTGCCCCTCTGCTCATCATTTCTTATAGCACAATAGTATTCTATCACAATAATATATGATTTGTTCAGCCATTCCTCAATTGAAGGGCATCCCTTCAATAAGAAGAACATTTAAAAAACAATTAACATCAATAGAATAGTGGTCTAAACTTCAGTAATAGTTAGCATAATAATATCTAATGCTTACAACAACCTTAGAAGTTTGAAAAAGCACTTTAGAACCATAACCTCATTTTATTGTTACAATAACCCTGGAGGGGTTATAATATCCCCAGACACTAAGGCAAATAGGGGCTCAAATGATTTGCCCAGGGTCACACAGCTAATAATTAACTGAGACAGGATTTGATCTCAGGTTCCCTCACTTCAGGTACAGTGTTCTATCTCATTAGAATCTAGAAACTATGTCTCCTTACACATAATTCCTGTTGTTTTGTTTGCTACCAGAGTTGTATACAGGATGCTTTCAGTGAGTTTACAGAGGATAAGCTTACCCTTTCATACTTTTATGCAATTACAAAAAAGCAATATTGTTTTTACTTATTCTCTAGTTGGTGAGATGACACAATTAGTTAAAAGCAAAGGTGTTATAAACCAGACTCAGTTCAGGCTGGTGTGTTGCTTCAGATACAGGATTGCAGGGAAATGAGACTCTTGTAAGCCATCGAAGAGTTAACAAAAGGCAATTTACTTGGCCATAACATAAAAGGGATATTTAACCAGGGCCAAAGCATGGGTTTAAATAGTCACAGCCCCTCTTGTTTACATGCAGAAATGTGTCTGCTCAGCAAGCTTTGTGCTTATTTACATGGTGATGACACATCCAGTAAATCTAAGGATTACTAACTCCTTGTGGCTTGGTCTTTAATGTCCTAGACACCCAGGAAGCTACATCTGTGACTTAAGCCTGAGAGGCCCTTGGCCCAATCTAGTTTTAAAGTCAGCTTCCTTAACTTTTGGAGTTTTTTTCGTTTTCGTTTTTGTTTTTTGCAGGGCAATGAGGGTTAAGTGACTTGCCCAAAGTCACATAGCTAGTTAAGTGTCAAGTGTCTGAGGCTGGATTTGAACTCAGGTCCTCCTGAATCCAAGGCCAGTGTTTTATTCACTGTGTCACCTAGCTGCACCCCCCCTTAACTTATAAAGAAAAAAAATAGCTTAGCCTATTTGAAAGTGTTAGATTTTACATTCTTGGACACAAAGATCACTGTAGATGGTGACTGTGGCCATGAAATTAAAATGCAGAGACATCATCTTGCTGATGAAGATATGTATAATCAAAGCTATGGTTTTTCTAGGAGTAATGTATGGCTGTGAGAGTTGGACTATAAGGAAAGCTGAGTGCTGCAGAATTGACACTTTTAAGTTGTGGTACCGGAGAAGACTCGTGAGTCCATTGGATAGCAAGGAAATAGCTATTCACTGGAAGGCCAAGTACAGAAGCTGAACCTTAAATATTTTGACCACATAACGAGAAGATATGACTCATTGGAAAAGACCCTGATGTTGGGAAAGATTGAAGACAAAAGGAAAAGGGGGATGGCAGAGGATGAGATGGATAGAAAGTATCATTGAAACAACAAATATGAGCTTGGAAAAAGTTCAAGGGATCGTGGAGGATAAAAGGGCCCAGCATGCCATGGTCCATGAAGTCACAAATGGTTCAACATGACTGAACGAGTGAATAACAACAACATATGGAAGATACTTCTACTGCACAAACTATCATAATATAGGAAGAAAATTCACAGTAAAACATCCTCTTCCTCCCCACCCCCCCAAACTAGGGAGTTTCTCCTACAAATATCCACATGATCAGTGGAGAGAATAACTAATAAATAATGATGATGATGATGATTTTTTAAAAGCCAGAAGTGCCCAGAGGCTAAGATTAAATCTTCTGACAACCACTTGTACATGTACGGTGGGGAGAAGGGGCAGGTAGAAATTGAATCAGAGTTCTCTGTTCAAGATAACCAGGTAATTTAGGGTTAAATATTCCTCCAAAATTCTTTGGCTTATCATGCAAATAAATTTGAGCCAGAACAAAAGGTAAGCTAAGGGGGTGAAGTCTTCATTCCCTAGTCTATACCTCTGTCTTTTTTATGAATATCTCTCCTCAGCTAAGCCTGATGTCTTGTTGTATCTTGGTCAGCTAAAAAAACCTTGTGTCCCTTTATTTGTGTTGATTACAATAATATTTGCAATACTTATTTCCCAGGGTTGATGAGGGAAAACA